>NC_056742.1:219860178-220002678 GCF_019279795.1 Protopterus annectens | reverse complement strand
CTGGTATAGCATTTTCAGTGATTAATGCTACTCTTGTAATGTTTTTATAGACTTCTAAATCTAATTTTCTCACATCTATTTTTTAAAATTTTTGGTAATGGGTAATCTCATGTGATGTACACTTAATTATCTTATAATGCTTTGTGGTTCATGTTTCTAATGCTTCAAAGCTGTATCTATACAGTAGTGTTTATCTGCAATGCAACAGTCTTGCCACATTATTGTACCTTTCAGTATATAGGCTATATGCATTAGTATATCAAACACAAAAACAAGATTGTTGACAAATTTTCCCTCCATGAAGGTGGAGTACCATAGGCTATTCCACCTACTTCTACTTTCCAAATCCTTAATCTTAAGACTGACAAAGTGGATTTTCAGCTGAAGGTCTCTGATTTGCTGTGATTTGATCACAGTTGTTTCTCCTTGGGCAGTGAGTTCAGACTGCTGTCCTTTCAGTGCCTCTGAAAAGGCATTAATTTTCTTCTCCTGTTTGTTGCTAGCAACTTTCAAGTTAATTACATCTTTAAGCACCACTTGCACAATTGTGGCAAGAGTAAGAACTGTTGACAATAAATCACATTAATCTGTTTAGAGTTTGTGGAGGTTTGTAGCCATCCTTTGACCTTCTCCTACCACAGTGTTATGTTCTCCCTCCATATCATTAGCAACAACAACTTATAAAGAAGTATGATGGGAACAATGACCAAGACATTGTGTGCTGTATCTAGGAAAATATTTACCGATAAAGGATAGCAGTTTATGCAACAATGCAGTTGTACAGAGCTGCACTGGTGGAATAGAGATATAAAGCCCTGTCTATGGCTCAGCTGGCCTGTATTTGTTTAGCAGTTTGGGCAACTGACAGAGAGGCAGGGTGGGATGGTCATGTCTGTCCTGGGAGTGAGAGTGTTCTTCATCGATGGCACTGCCTAATATGGTCCATAGAGGAGAATTGCCCTCAGACTTAGCTGAGAAGTATGGGGAGAAGGGAAAGGGAGTTGGGCATATAAAAAGAACAGATGGCCAAGCCCACAGGATACTCTTAAGATCAATAACCAGCCCCAACAAAATAACAAAGTATTATGGTGGTAGGAGGATGGTTGTTAGACTTGATGTGGAGTTGGGGACCTCAGGGCCAAGCCAGTGATATTAGATCTGAGGGGACCCCTCCAAAAAAATGAAAAAATAAAATTAAAAAAAGAAGACAATGCCACTGCGTAAATGTGACTCAAGACATGCTGTTGTAGCGTAGTTCTAGATGCATTTGATGTTCCTGATGTTTCTGAGAAAAAAGACATTTAATTATTTTCTTAGAAAAAGACATTTAACTATTATTGTCATTGTTATTATTATTTTCAATGAAGCATAATATAAATATATATGAACTTTTTCCATCATGAAAAATAAAAAAATTAAATAAAAAAGGTAGACCACCAAAAATTAATGATAATAAAGACTGAAAGGAGACATGGAACTATTGTGTACTTTTCAGAGGATTTGCACCACATGCTTATGCAATAGAAGCATACTTTGTAGTCCATCTTTTAAAGCTTTATTTTAATTAACCAGTCCCCTGGGACTGCTTTGCAGTATTGGGTAGAGGGTCTTGCAGGGTCTGAATAATTTCCATCTTAATCTTTTTTTCAGTATTTGTCATTTTATTTCAGCTGCATGGATTGGTTGCAGAATTCCTACATGTCATTTTAGCAGATGTATGTTTTTGAGGGTCTATATTAAATCAGTGAATGCTTAAAAAAGCAAACGCTGATTTATCGACCCCATGTAAGCGAAAGCTTACAATCCCGAACACTCGGGACAGCAATTTTTTTTTTCTCCAGGGAAAAAAAACACTGTTCCACAAAAGAATAAATAAGTAAATAAAAATAAAAACTTCTAAACATTACATAAAGAGGGGGCTGTGCCCCCCACCCCCAATATACCAATGCCTAGATCGCACTACAGTGATGAAAACGGCAAAATAATGGAGGCAGGCAAGCAATTTCTTTCCCAGGGAAAGAAATTGCTTATATGCCATCTTGCTAATTTGTTATTTCTTACTTTCAAGTTCGATCAAGATGCATTAGAAGGATTGCGCCTTCGATTATATAATAGGCACCCATGTTTGAAATCTTTTTTTTAAGGGATGTTAATTCAGTTGTTAAAAAGCAACTTCCTTTAATATTTCCAGACACTGAAAACTGGATTTACTTCCATACAAAAGAGGAAAGTCACAGAGTATACCAGAAATATTCTTTATGGAAAAGTCATGAGGAAGTATTAGATATGTTTATGAAAATAATAAGGTGCAAGAGCTCGCAGCTTGACTTCCTTTTCTAAGTGTAAGTCTTGATTTTAATTAAAGGAAATCGGGCTGAAAATTACATTCTGCTGTTAAAACATTGCAGAACTAATGGGTTCTACTGGACTGGCTTAACACAATGGAATATACAGTTTAAGGGCAGCTAGTATACATAATCCTTTTGTGCAAGACTATATAATGCTTTGTTGCTAAGGGGCTGATGAGTATTTTATCTAAGGATATGAATGTGGTCCCAGATTTCACATTAGACAGGTGTAACTCCACAAATTAATGTCAAGTTAAAACCAAAAAAATGTATCTTAAATTACTAGAGAGGTGGGATTGTTAGATACATGGAGAGAAATTAATTTAAATAACTTATACTATACTTATAGCTGTCGAAACTTGGAGGAGTTCAGCAGGATGCAATTGTTCTTAGTTTCCTTGGTGCTATCTCAAGAAGTAGGGGATATTATGTGTGAGCTGTCAGATTATGAGGATGCTGACATGATGATTGCATTGGTAACAAAGACCAAGCATACAAAACTATGGACAGCATATCCACTAGTCTTCATTTTATTGGCTAATGTTGGTACTTAATACAATGACTGCATTGTTTTTAGATATAATAATGAATACTAAAAGAAAAATGTGTTGTCCTGAGATTCATAGTCAAGTAGCATTTAGCAATGCACTAATTATCAGCTATATGAAAAATGTAGGAATTCAAAAGACAAATGTGTAAAGAATTTATTAACAGGTTGGGACAGCTGATTAGAAGCAAATGCTCTTTTTCAAGAGCAGTCCAGGGGTTGCACAGTACTATGTAAGTATTAATGAAAGGTTGTAGCACAATGGAGCCTGGTCCAATTTTTATATTTTATGTACAATAATCTGTTAAGTAAGTTTTTGTTGTTTACATTTTGTATATGTTTTATGCTGTATATTTACTTTATTGGTAATGTTAATAAAGTTGGTTCTAAAAATTCTTTCATAACTTAACTGTCCCAGATCTTTCATGCGGATTTATAATCCCTGCCTGGATACTTATTTACTTATGAGATCAAAAGTACTTTACTTATTTCTATAAGGAATGTACCTGACCCAGACCACCCTAGAAAGTACATACATAACATGCTTTACCCCTTGATTGATGATCAGTTGGTAATCTTTTATAACAATGATATCACTTCAGAAAACCTTACTGACATCAACTACTGAAGAACGTATTGCTGTCCTCCTGAAACCAGAGAAGGATCATCTGCATAGTCCCCACCTAGATGGCTTTTACCAAATAATATAAAGCAAAACCAGACAACATAAAACCAAATTAAGTGGGGGGCACACCCCATATCCCTTAATGTGGGGGGTTGTACCCCTCACACCCTCCACAACTATATATCCTAACACCAGGATCGCACTACAGTGGAGAAAAGGACATATACCTTTGACTTGCCTTAGAGTATTATTTGTCAGTGAAATGAGTTTTAGGTGAAATGAGTTTTAGTTGAAATGGACTGTAGGTGATTTGGTCTCAGTAAAATGGGTGTCGGTGAAATGGTATTTAGGTGAAGTGATACAAATCCAGATATATATATATATATATATATATATATATATATATATATATGTACACACACACACACACACACACACACACACACACACACACACACACACACACACACACACACACACACACACAAAGAGATATGTTCAGCCATACCAAAACTGCAGCAAAGTTTACTTCTCATTGGGTAGGATTTGTTCATAGGTTCATAGGTTGGTACTAGGCTATCAGCCCTAGGGCCTATACAAGCCTAGCCATAACAATTCCCTGGCTATTTTTCCCACACTATTTACTTCCCTGGACCCCTGTCTAGCAGGGCGACTGACATGATCCCCGGGGTGAATTTCCTTTCTCCCATCCAATCGTCAAGGTTCCTTTTGAAGAGGACCAAAGAGGCACTCTGCTTGACATGTATGGGCAATCTATTCCAGAGTCTAGGGAGTCTCTGGGTCAGGAACCTATCCCTCCAGCATGTTTTGTTTATTGTGATGACAAGGTTTAGATCCCTGGAGCGTGTGGCTCTGATTTTCTTTGGCTGCATTTTTTAATTAACATTGATTTGTGAAGAATAATCCAGGGGTACACTGCAGTTTTTTTTTATTCTTTTCTGGGAATATATAAGCTTGGGAATATGGGGAACAAGTATTCCATATATGGGATGAAGGAGGACTCGCACCACCAGCAGAAATTAATACATTTTTCCTTTTTCTCTTTTTCTAGTAGCTCTGTTATTAAAAAATCAGTGAAACGTGCCTCATTGTCAGATGAGTCAAGAGAACATAGTTAAAGTATGTACAGAGAGACACACACACACACACACACACACACACACACACACACACACACACACACACACACACACACAGATACTGTTGTAAATTCCAATTTTAATTTCTTTCTGCACTTACAAGAGGTGTGTATGTCCATTGTTAAATATTTTGTTGCATACTTTTTCTGAATATTATTCCACACTGAGAGATTATAAATTAAATGTCACTTTTGTGACCATTTCCTTTATTAGAGGGGCTTGCACAGATGCTTATGCAATACATATTCCAACCCTAATAGAAAACAGGTCTTCTTTTGAATTAATTACACCTAATTAATATGCATGTAATCTGTCTGCAGTTGTAGGTAGAACACAGGAGGTCAACAATTTTACTTGTAGGGATAACATTTTAATAATCTGTTTGCACTCCCTTCCCCTTAAAGGGTTGTTTTTCATAAATATGTATTACATATTTTTCTTCTGTATTAGGTCACCCTATTTTTTAATATCATATAAAAAAGAACACACAGAGTGTTTCATACTCATTAGCTAATTTGAAAACCACATCTGTATTTTTTATTCACATTTTTGATTACAAAAAATAGCTTTATGACACATTTCACTCTGAATGCTGGGTCAAGATATTTCATACAAATGCCTTTACCATATACCTCCTTTATCATTTATACTTTAGTGACAACATGTATCTTAAATACTGAATATCATCTAATATTAATTGCTACTTGGTTATCTAATGCCTATTTTTCCACTAATTCTACTTTTCATAAGCACATATTATAGTTTAAGTGTTCTTCCTTTCTTTTTGTTTATGTTCTTAAAGCAGTCTGTAGCGGGTGACATGTTTTTCTTACACTGTGACTGTTAAATGTTCCTTATTTGGATGTTAGGCGGTTTGACAGGCTTTTCAGAAAAGCTGACGTTCTTCTGGAATAGCAGTTTCTAGCTCTGAACTGAGTTTACTCAGTAGTCAATAGAGAACATTTTCAGCCAATTTCTCAGTCCTCAGTGGAAAGTCATCTCATCACTCAGTTGTTATTTTCACAATTTCTTTCTTTCATTTCCCCTAGTTTAATGCATACCAAAGCAGTAGAGACACTACTTCAGGAGAATGAAAGAATGAAATGGAGCAATTCCAATTCATTCACTGTGTGTTTGAAATGTCAAGTTTGTGGTAGGTCTAGCAGAAAAAAAGACAGGGTGAAAATGCATTTTGTTTTGCATAACATTTTTCAATCATGCTGTATGCAATAATGTTTTTGGAGATACAAACAAAGGAAGCAAATCAAAGTAAAAACAAAAAACAGATATCACAAGACATCTTTGACATGTTAAAATGGCAAGCTAGATTGATTTGCGTATTTGTTGTAAAACAAAGTTTTAGTTCAACTTCTACTCCTAAAGTATGTACCTGTGTGCCAGCCTGTGTATCCAATGTGTGTGTATATGTGTGTGTGTGTGTGTGTGTGTGTGTGTGTGTGTGTGTGTGTGTGTGTGTGTGTGTGTGTGTGTGTGTGTATATATATATATATATAAAATGTGTGTTTGTGTGTGCGTGTGTGTGTGTGTGTGTGTGTGTGTGTGTGTGTGTGTGTGTGTGTGTGTGTGTGTGTGTGTGTGTGTGTGTGTGTGTGTGTGTGTGTGTGTGTGTGTGTGTGTGTCTGTGTGTGTGTTTTCATTAATGGATTGTCATCCCATTCAAGACTGATGTCATGCTTTATGCCTGCTGATCACCATGTTAGGCTTCATTTTCTTCCTGCTCTGAATATGTTCAATTACAAGACAGTGTGTGTAAATGAATAAATGAATGTATGAATGAATTAAAAGAAGAACAAACATGAAGAAGCTAATAAAATCAGTGTGAATCTGCACAGCCTGTGCTGGTGGTGTACAAGGAAAAAGGCTCCTAGTGACCGGGGGCTAACTAGGAGCTAAAGTTCGCAACAATACAAGCAAGGAGGATTGGACATACCTATCCTTTGGGAGAAGTGGATGGTTATTCCCACCTGGGTCATACCACTACTAGGATGACAGGGCTATAGCTTGTGAACAGAAGTCCATCATGATAGGTAAACCTAGTGGAAGATGTGGGTGTGGCCACCCACATCAGCAATGATAGCCCTTGTCTGCATATGTGGAGAAGCACACTTCTGCAGACATGAGATTATAGGTGGACCATGCATTTATACAAGAGCTCATGTCACCACTTAGAACGCAGATAGGCCATATATTGAAAAAAAGCTGTCACATCCAGAAAGATGGCAGCTACACAAATCACACTAATGGCTACCCAGATAACAGCCACTCTCATACAGTATAATGGCTGATTAAGGCAAGGCTTGATGGACTGCAGGCATAAAGGCACAATGATACAAAAGAAGAAATCTTTTGCAGTTCTCCATGTTATATTCAGTATTAACTAGCATGCAGTACTAAATATTGCATTTTCTATTTGCTTTCTTGATTTCAGAGAACATTTATATTATATGCAATCACTGACAAATTGCTGCTTCACTGGAATATAAAAACTTGTGCACAACTATGAGAAGAACTATGGGACAAAAATTAAATACAAATACAGCAGATATGCTAAGGTATTAACTACAAGTGCTACGTTGAGTCCATTTTTGACTTTTTGGCATTTTGATTTTGGTAATTAATTCCAGAATCTGCACTACTCTGTTTTGAACAGAAGAAGTGGCAAAATAACTATGTTCAGAATCTGTACTGTTCTGTTTTAAAGTCACTGGGTTAAGCATAAAAATGTGAAGAGAAGTGACAAAATTACTGTGACCCAATGTCAGAAGCAGAACAACTATTAGCAGGGCAGGAAAAGCAAGAATGATGTAAGCTGATTCAACGTACTGTTCTGAAACTGATATTGCTTTTAAGATAATTAATGTCTCAAATATATGCTTCCATAATGGGATAATTTTTAATTCAGAAGCATGTTAGCTGCAGCTAATTTTCAGGACTTGGAATTGCATTCACTACCATGACATACTGATCAACTAAATGTCACATAGAACTCCAGATTATGAAGGTAGTGACACCCCCCAAGTCATTCTCCCACGCACATGAGTACACAAATGGTGAGATGAAAACACACACACACACACACACACACACACACACACACACACACACACACACACACACACATGCACACCACAATCCCTTATCCTGTCCTTAATCTCTTTTCCCTCCCTTGGTTTCCTCCACTCCCGTAATAGTTGAAATATCATTATGGCATGTTTCTAACATAGCCCTGGCTAGTTTGTCCTATTACCCCTTGATCACTGTAATACTGTAAATACCATAATGACACTGTTTTGGTGGCTGGTGACCCCATCACCCAAGTTGCCTGTAGTCATATCACTGCCTTTATGGCACTCAGATAAACCTCTCTGGTGTATAGTGAGTCTCTCCATCCCCTGATGACCGTATTGCTATTGGTGTTATGAAGGCACTTACGTTTAGAGTACCCACAAGTATCTGGTGAATCCCCCCATCCTAATCCCCATGGTGATGTCAGTGCCTTTATGGCAACTCATTATAGCTGAGTGTGCCTCCAGGTGTTTTTGCAGTTACCTACTATTAACCACTCTAGACATCATCAGTAATAATTCCAAAACCATGCCACATGCAAGATACCAGAAATTATCATCTTGAAACATGCATGATGGCAAGCACAATTGTATTGAAATTTGACCTCTGTCTAATGCAGCTAAAAGATATTGAATATTACTTGTATACTGTTTCTTTGTATTGTAATAATGTTCATATTTCTCCAAACATCTCAACATTTAGGTAACAGACAGAACTGCATAGTTTCATATGAAATCTCACAGCTGTAGAAAGAAAATCCGCTGGCAGTATGTATCTTGCATGAATAGTTACAAAGGTACCATAAGGTATGTATAAACATTACAAAATTAATATTCACTGCCTTTATTTTGACAACTGAATGAATGCCACTAATGTAAAGATTAATTTATCCTGAATAATTTGCCATTTACAATGTATATTTGTTTGAACAGTAAGGTAATAACTCTATTTTTTAAAGGTTAAAGTCACACCCTCTGGCAGTTAAAAATAAACTCAAAAGAGCTGTACCAGAGAGAATGAGTTAAATATAATTCTTGGTGTCTAGTTAATACTCCAATCCCCATTCTGCTGTTGGTGTCATTAAGACTGCTGTTGGAGTCATTAAGACACCTACATTTAGACTAATCTGTGGTGTTTAATGTCCACCCCCCAACCCCAGTAACTATATCAATGCAGATGCCATTATGGCACTTAAATTGAATCTATCCCTGCTGTCTAGAGACCCCCCCCCCACTGATCCCTGTACCCCAGCTGTGGAAAATACTTAAGTACAACAATGTGGTTGGGCAAGCCATGCTAATCCACATGGTCTAGAAATGTCTTGAGTCATTAAGCATTTACATGCCTTCCTGGAGTCGGTTCAGGGAGAGCAGAATTTATGACTAATTAGCATCTGCATCTCCAACAGAATCATAAGTCTGCTTGTGTGGATTGCTTCACAACACTTTAGCTGAAAGAACACATAAAAACATATAAACAACAAAAATAAAACAGGAGAGATGAGGGTTTTCGCATCACCACAGGATGCTTCATCAGATCTAAAGACTGCAATACAACAGCTCTATATGTTTTATATGTTTTTATGTGTTCTTTCAACATTAGAGTGTCGTGAAGCCGTCCGCACAAGCAGACTTATTATTTTTTGGATTTGCTTGTTCCGTCAGCTATAGCTCCCTTGTTTGGTTTCTTTAAGGATCTTCAACAGAATGTCTAATTAGCATTCCAGATGGCCATAGGGCCAGCCATACACAGTGTTGTATGTATTCATGCTAGAGAACCATGCACCACCATGTTAAGGCAGTTCATGAATAGCAAGAAAGTACCATGATCGTAATCTATATGCATCACATAGGGATACCGAAACAAATCCCATTCTTAGTATTTTCAAACTGATCTGTCATAATCTGCCATTGTTACCAGTAGTGGAAGCTTTCTTTGTAATTAAAGAGAAAGAGATCAGAGAAGGGTTATCTCTCAAATCGATATTTAAGTATTTTAGTTGTTCCAAAGAAGGAACAGATGTCTGTTTTAATTGCTCAAACAATAGACAAGGAAGGAGTTTTAGTGACACAGGACAGTATGGAATACAGAGATAGGATGTTTTCAATGTTAAGTAATGCAGATAAATACACAAAAATATTTTTGTCTAAAATACAGAGAATGTACAGGTTGATGGATTCATTTATTGAAGAGTGCTTGACTAACAGGTTGATAGGCATGTATTAGGAACCTAGATTGCACTACAGTTACCAATGTTTGCAAAATGTTTGGTTTACTGAAAATTCTTAAGGATTTAAATACTCCACCATTAAGACCAGTAGTAGCAAGCTGTGGTGCCAAAACTAAGCCCATGGCAATTTATGTGGGCATTATGCTAGAACATGTTGCACAGATGACTGTTTTATGAAAGGCTACTTTGATTTTATTGAAAAGATCAGTGATGTTGCTATGTGTGAAAATGATTTATTGGTTATGGTTGACATAAAGTCTCTTGATATTATTGAGTAAATGAGCCTATTATTATTCACTATAATAACATCAAGAGACTTTATGTCAACTGTAACCAATAAATCTCAGTAACTCATGTATGGTGCTGAGTATCAGGAAGCTGAGTTCTAGTATTCTACCATATAGCTGGATTAATTTTCCAATGTTAATAATGCAGTTCAGCATAAGGGGATGCTGCACTCCTGAGTGTGTTGTACTTCTTATGAGATATTAAACAAAAGTCCAATCTGCCTTTGTTGGGGTAGCTCAGGTAGCTGTAGACAATCCCATGGCACTCACAAAATGACTATGGGTTGCTTTATTTAGATCTTTTGTTATTTACACTTCTGTATATTATTCACAAATTCATATTCATAGCATATATCTTGCCATTTCTTCTAATGTTTCTAAACCATAACACATAATCTACACAAAAAATATTTTTTTCAGCATTTCAAGTAAAACAAACAAAAACTTTACATAGTTAAGTCAACTTCTGCTATTATTTACAATTTCTGTATCTATACCCCACCCTTTCTTCCACAGCTCTTTCTTCTTTTGTTGAAAATATCTTTATCATCTCTGTTTTCTTTTATACAATAATCTTAAAAATAAAACTTTACTATAATCTACAGATTACTATAAACAATATTATGTCAGATTTTTCTTTTTTTTTTCTTTTTAAATATTTTTCCTTTTTAGTATTTTACAAAGAATATCATATCCCTTATCATATTTATAAATCATTCCCATTTATATTTCTTTTTAAACATTTCCCATATTAAGTATTTGTTTACATTTTAAAGAAAAAAAGTCTTGTTGTTTCTTCTGCCATACACTTAGCATATTCTATCTTCCAATACATTATATATAATTTTATTTGTAAGTGATAATTTATGCAAACATATTCTTCAAAGGAAATGCTCTGCTATATAAAAAAATCAGAAACCTTTTCCTTCCATTTTTCTTCTTTTAATTCCTTCCAAGGCTATGCAAGCCAGCATTTCTCCATAATAATCTCATTCCATAATTTTCTGTCTACATCCATCTCATCTGTTTTCTTCTTCCATAATTGTATTTTATTTTCATATTCTTTCCTTCCATATTTTCTTGTTTACAATGTATTTCCCTCCTTCATATGTCCATGTTTCTTAATGCTTTATATATAACATTTCCATATCATGTACAGCTCTCTTTCTTTCAATTTCTTTATTAACCATTCTGAAAAGATGCATAAATGCTAAGTACACTGTAGGATTTTTTTAATTAAAACCTTCTCCTCCTTCTTGTTTGTATCACCCCTTTTTCATTGGACTCATTCTTGATCCCCAAGTAAAATTAAAAAAATATATATTACTAACAACTTTTTCCATTTTAACTGGAAATGTGCACATCTTAAATATGCTAATTTCCCAAATGTGTACATAATTATCATTTGTTGTTGTTGTTTTTGTTGTTGTTAAATAATATATTTAACCTTCTCTGCCATTATATCATGATTTATTTCTTCCAAAATTATTCTCTACTGTTTTACTATATTTTTGTACTCTCCAGATATCATTTCTCATTTATATATTTCCTTTTTAGTATAATATATTTCACTTAATTCATTTGTTTAACCAAACCCCTTGCTTTTGCCTTATTTAAGTATAACTCATCTTTATATAATATTCCCAGCACTTGTATCCTTACTTCACTTATCCACATCTATTTTTTTTGCCACAAATCACTAAATCATCTGCATATGACAGACACATCAGTATTATAACTCCTTTTCTAATCTCCTATTTTGTTGCTTTTGCACTAACTTTACCACCTGGAACCTGTAGAGAGGAAGAATCTGAAAAGAAAAGCCTTGACTTCACCACTTGGAATGTGGAGAGAGGAATAATCTGTACAGAAGAGCCCTCAGTAAAAGAATCAAAATGGAAGCATTGGAAATTAATTTAGGAAAATTAAATCTGGAATCTGCAGCAGGTTCAGATGGAATCAAGTACAGAATGTATGAAAATATGACATTAATTTAAAAAAGATATTTTTAAAAGTGAAAATGAATCCCTAAGAAAAGAATTTCAATATACAGAACTGTGTAGTGGTCTAATTAAATTTATGTGATAAAAAGCAACAAGTGTGGAATACAAAATTGGAGACTAGCAGTTATTATTAATACTGACTACAAGATTTTTATGAAAAATTTCCAAAAAATGATGGAAGTAATTTAGGTGAGATTGTAAATAAAAATATTTATTGTATATAAGTAATAAAGTGTGGGATTTACCATTAGCAATTAGAGAACTAGTTGATTACATTTTATGTAAGAAGGTTCAAGCAAAATTAATGGTAGGTGATTTAAGTAAAGCCTTTGATTCAATTCAACATAAACCATGGAGAATATTTGATATCTATAATATAAGTAACAAGAAAAAAAACTGCTTTATTACAGCTTATAGGTTAAATATAGTTAACATACTAGTAAATGATTTGCTTAGTAAGCAAATTGTACTTTAAAAGGGTATAAGACAAGGTTGACCTTTGCTTAGCATTATTTTTGCATTAGTAATAAGTGTGATTTTGACACACGTTGATGGAAAGATGAGGAATATGGAATATACAATTATTGAAGGTATAAATATTCTGATTATGCTATCATATGTGGATGATATCATTCTTGTTACATGAAATCAGAAAGAAATGATTAATATGATAAATTATTTACAGGAATTTATACAAGAAATATTTTTTTTTCTATAAAGATAGAAGTCCAGGTTTAGGTTATTAAGGTATGTTAGGAGGTATTAATTTTAATATGATTGGGATAAAACTAAAAAACTCCAAACTCCAAGCAATATCAAGGCAAGGCTCCAGACACAAAGTTTAGTGCTTTTGTTCTACTTCATTTTCTAATTATAGTAGAAAGAAAGAGCTAAATTTTGTGTCGGGAGCCTTGCTTTGACATTGCTTGGTTTTAGTTTAGAGTTTTTTAGTTTGGTCTGTTTTTTGAATGCTGCTGTAATTTATATGATTGGGATACATATATTTGGATTAACTTTTGGAAATAGAAAAAAATATGAGAGCTGTATGGGAGAAAAATTAAAGGTCATGGAAAACATGTGTATGTTTTGGAAGAACTTTAGATTATCCTTTAAGAGAAAATATATCTGATTAATTCAATTTTACTGACTAGGCTACATATTTAGTAAGTGTATTTAGTATTCCACTGACAGTTTGAAAGATATTTATAGTATTAGATTTATGTTTATTTTTGGATTGAGATTAAATCCAGTAAAAGAGGAATTTTATATGCAAAAAAAGAAGAAATTGGTTTGGGCTTGATAAATACTATAGTGTATACAGCCTCTTTACACTTATATAAAGTATTAAAACATTTGAAGAATAATGATAATCCCTTATTGGTTAAATATAGTACTGAATGAATACATTTTTGAGTTTTAACAGAAGGAGATTATGTGATAAAGAGGAAATGAATAATTGCCAAGACAAAATAGTGCTTTGGAAAATAAAAATCAATAAAACTGAAGATGAGAGACAGGTATGGTATAGTAATATTATGGAAAATGGTTTTTTACATTTGTCTATGGAAAATATGCACACAATGGGGGGGGCTGCAATTAAAGCAAGAATGGAAAGATACAAAAGTATGTGGGGATTAATTGATTTTTTTATGGAGATTAATGATACAGAAATTACCAGTAAAAGCAAATACGCTTGTTTTTAGTTTAGACATTTTAGTTTGGTCTGTTTTTGGAATGCTGCTGTAATTTACATGACTGGGATAAATATAGTTAGATTAACTTTTATAAGTAGAAAAATATGAGGGCTGTATTGGAGGAAAAATTAAAGGTTATGGAAAACACGTGTATATTTTGGAAGACCTTTAGATTATCCTTTAAGAGAAAATATATCTGATTAATTCAATTTTACTGACACGTGTATTTAGTATTGCACTGACACTTGAAAAGATATTTATAGTATTATATTTATGTTAATTTTTGGATTGAGATTAAATCCAGTAAAAAAGGAATTTTATATGCAAAAAAAAAGAACTTGGTTTGGGCTTGATAAATACTATAGTGTATACAGCCTCTTTACACTTGTATAAAATATCAAAACATTTGAAGGATAATGATAATCCCTTATTGGTTAAATATAGTACTGAATAGATGAATTTTTGAGTTTTAACAGAAGGAGATTATGTGATAAAGAGGAAATGAATAATTGCCAAAACAAAATTCTGCTTTGAAAAATAAAAATGAATAAAACGGAAGATGAGAGACAGGTATGGTATTGTAATATTATGGAAAAGTTTTTTTTTTTTTTTTTACATTTGTCTATGGAAAAATATGCGCAAAAAAGGGGGGGCTGCAATTAAAGCAAGAATGGAAAGATATAAAAGTATGTGGGGATGACTTGATTTTTTTATGGAGATTAATGATACAGAAATTACAAGTAAAAGCGAATATGCATTATAAAAGGAAGAATAATATAAACTGCATATATTGTAATAATTTGAAACCAGGGAACATGTTTTTCTTTATGTAATTAAAGAGTTAAATTGTTATGGAGAAAGGTTATAGATTTGAAATGCTTAGACATTATACATATGTAAATAGTCTTAAAATGGGTATAATTGAGTATAGATATTATGGGGACAAGACTAAAAGTTATTTTAATAGAACTGACAAAAATATGATTTCTATAATTTTGATAATATGGATTCAAAGAGTCAAGAAAATTATGTTTAATGAAAAGAAAGTGGGATTTAGCAAAGATGTTAAAAAAATAAGAGTTTTCTGTGGAAGATGGAGTGGGGGTCCAATAATGTAAAATGAGTAAGTTTTTGCACTAAAAGTAAATGTGATGTTTCAGGTATGTGATTGCAAAAACTGTTACATTTTGTGAATAATATTTATTTTATAAATAAGTTAAATTGTATATAATGCAAATACGTATTATTTAAATAAAGGACCTCAACTTGTAACAGACAGTGGCGCTATTTGCAAATGTGCTTCCTGCTTCTGGTCAGAATGTTGAGGCAGCTTGGAGAAGCAGGAAGAAACATGGAGAGTTGAAAAGAGATGGTCAGTGAATGAGATAATGTTGATGGTAAGCAGGTTGTTTTGGAAGAGAAGGAGTCCAATCTTTCACAAAATTATATTATGGAGGAGAGCAACTGAGGAGAAGAGCAGTCAGTAAGAGGTAACCAGAGTAGAGTGTTGAGTTAAAGGTGAATGCACCTATATGAGATTCTGAAACATTGTTTTAGGAAAGGCTGCTTCAGGATGAATTGCAGGCTGTATGTAAGATTGCAACTCTACAATCAGGAGGATTGCAGGATGTTTCTCTGAGGAAATATGTTGAGTCAAACTGAACCAGAGAGTCAGGTGTCAGCTTTGCTGGGAGAGATTATGGACAAAATACAAGATGAGGAGGTGGAAAATATTGTGAGAGAAAATAAGAAGTCCTATATGCAGATGGTGAAAGAAGGTAAAAGATGTGCAGAGGTGATAAGAGAGATGACAATGAAGAAATCTCTGGTAAGAATGAGCAGTAAAGAAGAAAAAGAACTTGAAAGGTGTGAGGTTTTGGGCAATGTAATTGCACCTATGGTTAACGCTTATAAGAAGGTAAGAGCTTTTATACATATCATTAAAGATACATACCATGACAGTCTGTTTGAGACAGAACAATACATGCAGACATTTTTAGAACATTTGACATTAAGAGACCATAATCCAGGCAACTTATATATGGTAAAAATATTTAACAGAGATACAAAAAAGAGATTATTTGTGCAGTTTCAGATGGAAGTTGAAAAATACATGTTAAATAATTTTTAAAGACTTTATGTAGAGATGTTATGGATGTTTAAAAAAGTTATGATGATAGAGGATTGTGGACTGGGGTTTGGAAATGCTGTGTAATTTTGAAAATAGAAAATGAAAACATTATACAAATTCTGAGCATGATAAATGCAGAAGGAAATAAGGGTTTTATGAATTATAGGGGCAACCAAAAACATGTTTTTTTGTAGAAAAGTTGTTTGTCTTTCGGCTTTGCCGGTTAGGGGTTGCCACAGTGGAAATCCAGTCCGCTAATGATTGGCAGTAGATTTTTCACGAACACCAAGGTGCCAGCTCGATGTCCAACCTTCAATGAAGGCATGCCCTTATGCATGTCTTTCAAACACCACCCAACCGCGGGGAGGACATGCAGACTCCACACAGAAGGCACTCCCTGCACTCCAGCCAAGAATCGAACGGGAGAACCTCTTGCTGTGAGGCAACAACGCTACCACTGCACCACCACAGATAGCCATTTTTTTGTAGAAAAGTTGATAATTTAATTAGTAATTGTTATAAAAGAAAGTATTTTATCTGTGGCAAATTGAGGTATGAAGCTAAGAAATGAGATATGATATGCTGAAAATGCAGACAAGCAGGATAGGCATGGGTGGATTGTGAAGATAACATAGAAATTAAAGAACAAGAGTAAAATCAGAAATGTGAACATAAAGAAGAGAATATAGAAAATGAGCATGAAGAACAGATTATATAGTACAAGACAATAGTAAAGAAGAGAAAATAGTGTATGAAAAAAATTAAGTGGAGGGGAATAATACAAGAATCAAGTGAAGATGAATGTAACGATTTGGAAAATAGTTAAAGGAAAAAAGAATTCTGTAGGGAAAAGGGTAAAAGATAAAAAGAGGAAGTTTAAAAGTGTAGCTGTGAAAGAAAATAAAAGCAAAGGATTGAAGTAGAATGTGATAACAACTTATATAGGAAGAAAGGTGAAATTTCTAGCTATAAACATTATTTATTTAATATTTTTTTACCAGGAATGTCCAACTTGGAATGAGACAATTTTCAGCGGAGGCCTGGGGAGAAATGCTTCAGATGCATGTCTTTATAATGTGGGAGGAAACCGAAGCACCTGGAAGAAACCCACACCAATGCAGGGAGGATATACAGATTTCAAACAGAAGGCACCCCTGCTGAGAATTGAACCGGAGAACCTGTTGCTGTGAGGTCACAATGCAAACTGCTACACTACTGTGCAGTCCAGTATAAAGAATATTAAAATAAGATTAGGTGTACTAGAATGGTGTTTAACACTTGATATGCATACCATTATATTAGAAAACACAGTAATAATAACAGAAGCCAAAAGATTACCGACAGAAGACTTATGGAGTGGTAACATTATTTGGAATATCAGAAAAGATAATATCTAGGATTATATATGCTATGTCACAAAACAATAAGAGTTTTAGATTATTCTACAATAGAACTGGGTAGAGTAACTCTGATAGATAAAAGGTGGGAAAAAGATGCATATTGAATCATACCAGTATCTTGTCACAACAAATGAAAGAGAAACAATGTTTAAAAAAATTCAAAACTAGGTTGGAATGAATATGGAAAGAACATTAGTAGGGAATTTTAATTGTGATCTAAGAAAAATGAAGAAAAAGGAGAATGATGCTAGGATAATATCAGAAACAATGAAACACAGAAAATGATGTATATGGGGTAATAAACATAGTTTGAAATTTGTACAAAAAGGAATAAAAGTAACAAGCTTTTCAAATCATTTACCAATCTGGGTAGAAATTGAAGAAAAGGAAGGATATATAAGAGTAAGGAAATGTATCAAACGATTAAATGAAAAAGAACTAAATGAGGAAGATAGAAGAAAGATTAATCAATTATGGAAAGATCAAGAAGATATACCACTTTTTACAAATAAAGGATGAGTTGGCACTACAGATGCAATATTTGCTCTGAGAGTGTTGTTGGAGAAATACAGAGAAGGTCAGAAGGAGTTGCATTGTGTCTTTGTGGACTTAGAGAAAGCATATGACAGGGTGCCTAGAGAGGAGTTGTGGTATTGTATGAGGAAGTCAGGAGTGGCAGAGAAGTATGTAAGAGTGGTACAGGATATGTACGAGGGTAGTATGACAGCAGTGAGGTCTGCAGTGGGAGTGATGGATGCATATAAGGTGGAGGTGGGATTACATCAAGGATCAGCTCTGAGCCCTTTCTTATTTGCAGTAGTGATGGACAGGTTGATAGATGAGATCAGACAGGAGGCCCCGTGGACTATGATGTTTGCAGATGACATTGTGATATGTAGTGAGAGTAGGGACTAGGTTGAGGAGACCCTGGAGAGTTGGAGATATGCTTTAGAGAGGAGAGGAATGAAGGTCAGCAGGGCTAAAACAGAATATATGTGTGTAAATGTGAGGGAGGGTAGAGGAATGGTGAGGATGCAGGGAGTAGAGTTGGTAAAGGTGGATGAGTTTAAGTACTTGGGATCAACAGTTCAGAGTAATGGTGAGTGTGGAAGAGAGGTGAAGAAGAGAGTACAGGCAGGGTGGAATGGGTGGAGAAGAGTGTCAGGAGTGATTTCTGACAGACGGGTAGCAGTAAGAGTGAAAGGGAAGGTCTACAAGAGGGTAGTGAGACCAGCTATGTTATATGGGTTGGAGACGGTGGCATTGACAAAAAGGCAGGAGTCAGAGCTGGATGTGGCAGAGTTAAAGATGTTAAGATTTGCACTGGGTGTGACTAGGATGGACAGGATTAAGAATCAGTATATTAGAGGGTCAGCTCAAGTTGGACAGTTTGGGGACTAAGCAAGAGAGGCGAGATTGCATTGGTTTGGACATGTGCTGAGGAGGGATGCTGGGTATATTGGGAAAAGGATGCTAAGGATGGAGCTGCCAGGTAAGAGGAAAAGAGGAAGGCCTAAGATAAGGTTTACGGATGTGGTGAGAGAGGACATGCAGGCGGTTGGTGTGAAAGAGCATGATGCAGAGGACAAGAAGAAATGGAAACAGAAGATCCGCTGTGGCGACCCCTAATGGGAACAGCAGAAAGAAGATGATGGATAAGTTGGTGGATAAGTTTTAAAGAAAAATATAAGAAGTAATTTTTGGAATGTGAAGATATAAGAAAAATGAAAGAGAAATAAAAGTCAATATATATTTAGAGAGGTGTTACGAGAGAAAAAGAAAAGCAGATGAATGAAATGAACCAGAAGAAAATTTAAAAAAAGCTATTTAAACAAAGGTACATCTTAAAATGAAAAATAAGAAGAGGTTGAAACATATTTTGATAAGTTAGTAAAAGGGAACAAGAGAATAATAAGATAATTAAAGGATGAGAAAGGAGAAAAAGTGATGTGATTACACAAAAGAAAATATTTGAGGTAATAAGAAAATACATAGAAAATACATGGACAAATGGCAAAAAGCATAGTTTGCAGAAGTAATAAATGAATGGTTAGAAAATGGAATAGTAGAAAAAAACTATATATTGGGGTGATGAAATTTAAATGGAAGAAAGGAGAAAACAATGATAATTGAAATTGAAGACTGATAATATTGGGCAATACAGATAAGATATTTATGAAAATAATAAGAAAGAAAGGTTAGGAAATAATATAGATAAAGATTTTGGGGAAAAAAATGAAAAGGAAGACAAGATTGTGAGAGTCATGATAGATGATATTATAAATAAGGTTGAAGCTGAAGTTATGGTAGGAGATTTGAGTAAAGCATTTGACAGGGTACAATACGAGTGCTTATGGGATATATTGAAAGAATGCAAATTAAGTGATAAAATAATACAAATAATTGCTTCAGTATATGAAAGTAATAAGATGAGAATAATATTAAATGGATGGTTAAGTGAACTAATAAAAAATGTGGGATAATGCAAGTATGTCCAGCAAGTAGTATTTTAGCTGTGTTAATTATGAATATAGTAGTTAATAAGATGAATAGAGTGTAAAGAATAACAGGATATAAGATGAGAGAATGAGTCCAATTACTGGTTATTCTTATATATGCAGATGATATAGTTTTAATAACCAAGAATAAAAAATGGATGGAAGATGGTATTAAATAACTAAATCAGCATCTAAAAGTGGTTGGCTTATGTATAAATAAATATAAGAGTAAATGGATTGGAATAGCAGGCAGCATAGAAGGTATTCAGTTTAATGAAAAGGTTATAGATATTTTGAGGATAAAGCATGGAACTAGTATGCATAGAGAAAAAATAATGGGAGAAATTATACAAAATATATGAAATATATATGTTTTAGAAGACGTATAAGCTTCATGCAAGAAGAAAGTATATTTGATAAATTCAATCCTTTTTAGAAAAATTTCATATTTAGCAAGTGTATATATGATTTTGCTAAGTTATGAGGATAAATTAATGCCTATTGTGTTTTCATTTATATGGAGATCAAGGTTAACTCTGGTTAGAAGAGGGGCATTGTATGTCAAAGAAGAGAACGGAGGATTAGCATTAATTAAGCCAATTGGCCATGCAGCATCTGTGAATCTTTATAAAGTTCTGTTAGCATTGAAAGAGGAGAATAGACATTTAATAAATGTATAAATGAAAGAAAAATACAAGGACATTTGGGAAAAGTTAAATGGGGAAATGGAAAGCTTATTTAAATGAGGAAATTAAAGAATATTGAAACTATTTTTCTGGAAATTAAATATAAAAATGTAGAAAAAAAGGAAAGAGTGGTATTTGAATATAATGAATAAATATTATTATATTTATCCATGGAGACTTTTAGAATATGAACAAAGAAGAGTGATAAAAATGAGATTTGGACTGTAAAAAGCTCATGACTGTAAAGATTTTTGTGGAGATTAGCAATAAGTAAATTGCCTGTTAAAGCTAATATGCCATATAAAAGAATACAAGAATGATCATTCCTCATCATAACTACAAGAAATCACCCACAACTCCCTTACAATCACTGAAACCTGAATGGCCAGTGACCATCTTGCACTAAACTCCAACAAAACTAAGCTTGTTCTTTTCACCCCCAAGAAAACTACTACTCCAAATAAAAATGAATTCCCCATACTGGCCTAAAATAAAACTACAGTACAGGTTGTCCCACACACAAAACTACTAGGCGTAATCATAGATGAAAACCTAACATTCGACCTGCACATACACAACAGTATTTAAAAACACATAAATAACTTGCCATGCTCTATAAGCACAAACAATTCCGTAGGTGCTCCACCAAGCAAACCCTTGCCTCTACCTTTTAACTTCCATCTCTCTTATATGGTACCCCTCTCCTTACCAACATTCAGTCCTCATTAAAATCAAAACTTGAAATGTGCTACAATAAAATTGCTAGGTTCGCAACCGATGCAAAATATTCCTCCCATCACTGTTCCTCACTACACCTTCTAGACTGGCTTGAACTTCCTCGCAACCTTTCTGACCTACAATTAATCACAGCACACAAAATTATATTCAAACCTTCAGACTGCCCTACCATTACCTCTCTACTTAACCTCCGCAACCCTAACAGACAACTCAGATCAGAAAACCAGAGTCTCTTGAAAGTGAAAAAAATCAAACTTATCTGCTGGCCAGATGCTTTAATCTTTTTCTATTCCCAAAATGTGGAACACTCTCCCACCATCAGTCAGGACCACTAGCAATCCAATTACCTTCAAAAAACACTGAAACAACATAATTCCTACATAGGAAAATGTACATGCACCAATACTACACATCTCAAAACCTGAATCCCTCTTCCTCCACTGTCCTCACCTTTAACTACTTCTCTATCTATCACTACCTTCAACCTGCAACTTACTTCCTTAATTCTTTAGTTTCACTAAAACTTCCTTGAGCCCTCTATTATGGAATACCTACTGAACTAAATAGTGAAGTGACAAGATTTATACATCTGAACTTATAGCCTATTATATGCATACTATGTTATTAGTGCTAGATTACTGACATGCTTACTTACTTTGCTAATAACAGATACCACCTATATATAATGTCTATATGTGTGACTCTTGGAATCTTATATTGTACTGTGTTTTACTGAGTCTAAAATGTTACAAAGAATTGTGTTGTTTTGCTGCTTTACTACTATATTGTAACTCGTTGTTCTAGTGGAGCTTTTTTTCCATGCCTCCACTGAAAATGGACTCACGTAGGCCCAGTGGACCTTCCCAGTGAACAAATTCAAATACAATAAAATAATAAAATACATTATTGAGGGGAAACTGGAACAATGGAACATGATTTTTTGAATTGTAAAAAAATAAAAGAATTGTGGAAGAAAATATTTGAAAGTAAGATATTGGAAGGTAATAAAAAGTGTAGGAGATTTAAATATGAATTTATTAGAATATAAGTATTATGGTAATAAACGACAGAAGGAGGTGAAGGAAATTGATAAAACAATGTTTTATATTTTATGAACTATATGGATTGAAAGACTAAATGAAATTAAATTTCATAGAAAATGAATATTATTAGAAATTTTGAAGAAGATACATTTTTATTGCAGAAAAAGTGCTGAGGGAACTGGAATGTGTAAGGATAAGATAAGAATGTATTAAACTGTAAATGGGCAATAGGTTAAAAAGTATAAAATGTACATAATTATAAATAATGTATAATATGTGAATAATGCAAATGTAATATGATAATCAGTAAAGAATCCCTACTTTTTTCAGCCACTAGGTGGTACCAAAGGGCTGCTGCTGAGACCAATATTTTTCCAAGCTGGGTAAAGAAAGGTGAATACAGGCTGATAGTGGAGTATTTCAGAATACTTAAATATCACAAATTGGTTCTGTAAGAAAGTAAATTATTGTTTCTAATTTGGAGGAAGAATGGCTGGAAACATTTCTAATACAGATGATGGATTATGATGAGCCTGATGTTGTTGATGTAGTGAAGTCCTGAAGAATATTAGTAAGCAGTAAGAAAACTTTTACATATATAGAAATGGCAAACAAAAGGAAAGAAATATACTGTGACAGAAGCTGAAAGAAAACAAGGACTGATGCATGGACAACAAAAAAACAGAAGAGGATACCCAGTAAGAAGAATCAATACTAAGAACAGTGACAATATTAACAGTAAAAAAATATGGGCAATGTTATTTTACCTTTGACTTTTAAAGTACAGGGCATAAGAACATAAGTACACTTAATAAAATAAGAGTTTTGTGAGGTTACTTATGAAACATTTACTATATTTGAAAAATGTATGAAAGTAATGGAGAAAAAGTGTTCATTTGTAACATAGAATGAGTAGTTTTTCCAGAACTTGGGGCTGCAGTTAAGGAAGAATATAAACATGCAATGCAGAGTATCTGACATAGAGAAAATCAAGTTGAAGGCATTTTTGTCTGTTTGTAATAAGGTGAATAAGATCATAACATGCATGAATAAAGTAATGTTTTGATTGGGAGATAACAGAAATAACAAGTGGATGTGCATCAAGAAAATGCAGTAATTTCAAATGTTATAACTATAAATTGGAAATGGGAAAAATAAGGTGTTAGGTTCACCCTAAAGTATATTTTTTTATGAGCAAGTGAAGCACCTGGTACAAGTTTATAATAAAAGAGGATGTTTCCAATGAGGAAAATGGGACATGCCACAAACACACACACACACACACACACACACACACACACACACACACACACACACACACACACACACACACACACACACAAAAAAAAAAAACTATAACCCTAAGTGTAGAAAATGCAATGAATGTGGGCATTTTTTGTGATTGTCTTTTACTAGAAAAAGAAAAGTTAGAAGTAGAAATTAATATTTTAGAAGACAAAGTGATGATAATATAACTGAAGATATTGGTGGAGAAAGTGTTACAATGGAGTTAATTGAAGAAGATGTAACTAGTTTGGAGAAGGATGATAAGAATGAGGTATGAAATATTTTACAAAAAGAAAGCATTGCAGTGCAAGATAGAAACTGATATGCACCACTAGGAAGTAAAGAATGGGAAGAGTGAGAGTTTAAGGCAAGAGAAAAATTCAAAATAATAACAGTAGTAGTAATAATAATAATAATAATAATAATAATAATAATAATAATAATAATAATAATAAAAATAGTAATAATAATAATAATAATAATAATGGTAATAATAATAATAATAATAATAATAATAATAATAATAATAATAATAATAATAATAAATTCTAAGCTTGTTTCCTGCCTTTCCTGTAACTAGTCTAGTCCAGATACAGATTTGCTGTATCCAGGACTTTTTTGTAAGCTTCTGAGTCCCCCAAGTCTTTCTGTGTTGGAGGGAATCCTTCTGGCTTATCAGTGGGAGTGGTAAGCCCTAGATAGCCTATCTACCACAAGAGGAGTGGTTTCTAGCCTAGAAATTGTAGTATATTGGCCGCTTGGGCAGTTTTTTTGATCTCTTTCAACTTTCTGGTTTAAAAGCCCACATTTGCGCTTTTCTCTCCTTTCCTGTAACTAGTCTAGTCCAGATACAGATTTGCTGTATCCAGGACTGTTTGTAAGCTTTTGAGGGGTGCCAAAGTCTGCTCTTCAATTTTTCCCTTAGCTCTACTAGTTCTCTCCTCTCCTGCACTTTTACTAGCTTATTAGTCTAGCACTTTACCAGACATCTTGTAGCAATTATTGTAGCACACAAAAGTGCTACCAGCACTAAGCCTTCTACAAGGAAATGGCTCCATTACATATTAATAATGCCCACCCCTTCAGGCATGTCTAAAGGTCAGTTTCCTGTGCATTCTCCTATTAACCTGATGAACTTGGGCATCCTGAGGCAATGTAGCAACTACCTCATGTACACTGACAACCCTCTCCTCTTACCTCCTAACACTCAGACTTGTGAGAAATGCACGTATATATCCAAACTGGAAGCCACACACTCTCCAGCCAAGACCATAATAGCTGGTAAAGAAGAGAAGGTCAACACTTGCACCATACCACATGGAACACATAGGCCTTCAGAGCACACACCATCACTGCCTTCACATAAAAACACAAATCGCACACCCACCTTCATGGAGGATCTCAATAAATATCTACCCAAACAGCAGAGATCTCCAAGGCAGAAATGCACTCAACCACCACAACACAACACTAATCACAAGACACATAACTCTCCTAAACAGTGTGCAACTCAACGAAAGCCCCTAAGGCAAAACAGCATGCCCAACACACTAGTCATAGATGACTCAATAGTGAGGCACACTGATGTCCCACTCACTAAGTTGAATAAGGAGAAAGTAACAGTCAGTTGCCTGTCAGGCACCAGAATCCGCCACACAATGCATGGACTCAGGTCCCTCAACAACAGGTACAAATATGACTCTGGCATTGTACATGTGGGTGTGAATGTCCTGAGACATATGCCACTCAACCAAAGCCCCTAAGGCAAAACAGCATGCCCAACACACTAGTCATAGGTGACTCAATAGTGAGGCACACTGATGTCCCACTCACTAGGTTGAATAAGTTGAAAGTGACAGTCAGTTGCCTGTCAGGCACCAGGATCCGCCACATAATGCAAGCACTCAGGTTCCACAAAAACAGGTACAGATATGACTAGGTCATTGTACATGTGGGTGTGAATGACCTGAGATGTACCTCCCTTGACTACATGAAAAAAGATATGGAGGAGCTCTCAGATTATGTAGCCCAGGAGGGTATGACCTTAGTCCTGAGCAGCATCCTACCATCACCCAGAATGATACCACAGTGCAAGCAGAAAATGATTGATATCAACAATTGGCTGAGTTTCTGGTGTCATTATAAGGGAATCCAGTATCTGTCTCCCTGGAATGACATGACTGACAGACCTTGATGCTTTGCCAGAGATGGCCTGCATCTGTCACACCTGGGCTTCTGGATACTAGCCATGGCTCTTGCCACCCCTATAGTGCCTTTTTTAGGCAGTGTTCCAAAGACCAAATTACCAAATAACAACTATAAACAAATGCAGTCTGAGGGTCATGCTGCACAATGCTAGAAGTCTAAATCTCAAAATACGCTTGCGCGAAGCTTTCCTTAAAATGGAGAACATCGACATTTGTGCCATAACAGAGACCTGGTTCAAGGCAGTAGAAAGCATCCCTGCAGTACCAGGCTATAACTCATTCCATCCTTTCGGCCCCAAAACTTGGACTGAAGCTCCAAAGATGGTGGTGTTTCCATATTCATAATGGATGTGCACACCTCCAGACTAGTAGCCCAACATAATGCATCTAAGATACTTCACATGCAGCTAACATCAGGTAAGACAGAAATTCAGGTCTTAGCCTGCTATAGGTCTCCAAACATGCCCCAAGACTCACACTCCACATTCCTAAGCACCCTGGAGAATATTAGGGTCCTACTTAACACTCTCATACTGGGCGACTTCAACTACCCCTCCATTAACTGGGAAAACTACTCATGTACCAATACACTTGCCCAACACTTCCTGGACTTCATTAATTCCAATGCCCTGGACCAGCTCATTCTTACCCCCACTAAAGGTAACAACATCTTTGACCTGATCATTACTAACATGGGCGACCATTCCTCTACACCAACAGTCAACTCCTCTCTGTTTAGATCTGACCACAAACTAATCATCTTGGAAATCCACATACCCCCCCCCCCCCACAAAGGTAACCACCATGAAAAACTTCTCCAAAGCTAACTTTGGGCTCCCAAAAATAGAGGTGGCTATCTTCACAGCAGCCATGCAAATGGAGATCAGTTGCATGACTGCCGAATCATACAGCAATGCACTGTACAAACACATACACAAATGCATGTTTCTCACCATACCCAACAGAACCAAGACGCTCTCCTCCAAAAAAAAGGAAGCCGGTCTGGTGGTTCACTGCCATAAACAAACACTACAACAGAAGGAGGAACCTGATGTGGAATAAGATGAAGCCCCAAGACTGGAAAAACTCACTTATGAGCCCCAACAAAAAGATGAGATCCCACATCAATCCTCTAAAGCTAGCTATGAAAACAGAATTGCAACAGATAGTAAAGACAACAATAAGGCCTTCTATAGTTATGTAAAGAATCTCCATGGCAATACCCACATTTGCTCTGAGCTACTGCACAATGGTACCTCCTATACCGAGCCAACAGATATTGCCAATATACTGGTCGACAGATTCAGTGCCAACTTTACCCCTCCCTCCCCCAAGAGACCAGTCACAATACCAGTAGATTGCCATGCACCCAATATTACTGCTGCACAAGTTAATACAGCACTGTCCAAGGCCAAGAATACAGCCTCTATGGGACCTGACAATATCCCTGGCTGTGTTCTACATGAACTACAGAGTGAACTGGCACCTCACCTGTCTGCCCTGGTTAATCACAGTCTTACCTCAGGCTTTGTCTCTGCAGAATGGCACACTGCTACAGTCATCCCTCTACACAAAGGAAGAGTGACTACAGACTCTGGGAACTATCGTCCCATTAGCCAGATGAGTCTGATATGCCAAGCTATGGAAAGCATCATCATGGACCTAATAAATAAGGATATAGGGAAACTCCAAACTCTGGATCCCACACAGTTTGCTTTTGTGAAAGGTAGATCATGCCTGCTCAACTTGGTCAACTTCTTTGAGTCAGTTACCAGAGCTGTGGATGAAAGCAAGGTGGTTTATACAGCCTACCTTGATCTGGCCAAGGCCTTTGATACCATTCCCCACTCAGGAATCATAGAAAAACTCACTAAGCTTGGCATCAACCCCTATATCACTATGTGGGTTGCAAACTGGCTCACAGGTAGAACCCACAGTTTGAAAGTAGCTGACTCCAAGTCAGACTGCTGACCAGTCAAAAGTGGAGTCCCACAGGATTTGGTCCTGGGTCCTCTCCTGTTTGGTATCTACTTCTCTGAAGTCCAGGCCAACACAAAGGGACTTTGGCTGACTAAGTTCACAGACAATTGCAAGTTGGGAGTTTATATTAACTCCCCAAGAGATGTTGACATCCTACACAAAGGCCTCACTGAGACCAACAACTGGTGTCAGAACCATGGCCTTAAGCTCATTGCCATAAAATGTGTCATCATCCCTACTGGGGAAAAAAAAAAAACAGTTGCCATGAATTACCACATCGATGGTAGTCCATTGAACACAGGTTGACACCAACCTCTCTTTTGACCACCACATTGCCACTGTGGTCAGAAAGTCCTTCTATGTGGCACATCTCATTACTAAGGGTTTTGTATCCAGGAAGACAGAGGTCATTGTCTCCCTCTACTTTTTCCTCATTAGTACAATGCCCCATTTGGCATGTACCTCACTAAACACCTGCAACAGCTGGAGAGGAAACAAAAGTATCTCACAAAGAGGATCCTAGGCCTTAAACATTTGTCCTATATGGACAGACTAAAAAAAACTCCAACTATTCTTTGTCTCATATCGCCTACTTAGAGGCGATCTCTGCTTGAGTTACAAAGCTATGTCTGACCCAGCTAAGTTTGAAATGCTACATCTAAAGAAATCCTAATCCCTCCATGCCACACACTCCAGAGACCTCAACCTCATTACCTCTGGTACTCAACAGAACATGCTGGAGGGACAGGTTCATAACCCAGGGACTGCCCATGCTATGGAATAGACTTCTCATACATGTCAAGCAGAGCACCTCACTCGCCCTCTTCAGACAGATGCCCTATGCCGACCGTCTCAAAAAACTCCAGCTTTACTCCATTGCATATCGCCTACTCAGAGGTGATCTCTGCCTAACATACAAAGCTATGTCAAACCCAGAGCTGTTGGACATGCTCCACTTAAAGAAATCCCAATCCCTCTGATCTACATGCTCTAGGGACCTAAACCTTGTCACCACAATAAATAGAACATGCCGGAGGGATAGACTCCTATGACCTGTCCCAAAGACTTCCCATACTCTGGAATAAACTACCTATCTATATCAAACAAAGCTCCTCATTAGCACTCTTCAAGAGAAATCTTGATGATTGGATGGGAAATAGGAAATTCACCCTGGGGATCACTTCTGCGGCTCTGCTCGACAGCGGCACAGGAAAATAATTTTCTTGGGTGGCAAAAGCCAGGGTACTTTTTTGGCTGGGCTTGTATAGGCCCTAGGGCCGATAGCCTAGTACCTACCTATGAACCTATAAGAAAATTAATTAGAAATTTTATTGTGAAATCTTGAGCATATATAATAGAACATTAGTAGCATCTATAAACATGGTGTGTGTTTGTTTGCTGGGAATAACATGAGCAATATGCGAGTGATAGAAGTCCAAATAAATATCACCTATTTTCACAGCGGTTGAGTTCCTTTGTAGCAAAAGTGACCTTATTCATTATGGCACACAGAGCAAAAAGACAGAGGATTGTTTTTCATATGTGATCAGCTCCCCTTTAAAAAAATCCAGACTGAAAGAACCCATACTCTTTTACTAAATATACTGCAAATAACTAGTTGTCCCCACTTTAATACTGAAGCAAGTGTGTATGAAGATGGGGCTAACAGATCTTTCTTTAACTACAAAAGTACTGAAACAATTTTTGGGTGATATATAATCACATTTTGCAGCTGTTCATTATTGTACAACAAGTTTGAAAGAGCAACACCGCTGGGTACTCGTTTCAACCACAGCCTATGCAAGGGTTTTGTTGGTGCTGAATGGAAAATAGCTATTGTCATCCTCTTGCACAAGCAAGGTGCATCCACCAACACTGGGAACTATAGACCAATTAGCCTAATCAGCCTTATCTGCAAGGTCATGGAGAGGATCATCATGGACCTTATCAACAAGAGTATATGAAACCTTCAAACACTTGAACTCATTACGTTTGGTTTTGTTAAAGGGAGGTCCTGTCTGTTGAACCTGGTGGACTGTCACCAAAGCCCTGAAAAAAGGCAAAACTGTACATACAGCCTACCTAGACATGGCCAAGGCCTTTTTTTTTCTTTCTTTCTTTTAATCTCCTAAGGCATCGTTGAAAAAAATCACACAGCTGAGGATCAACCCATATATTAGCAGTTGGGTTGCAAAATGGTTCACTGACAGAACACATATCATCAAAATGGAGGACTCTCTACCTCCACCAGGAGAACTGTTAATAATGGTGTTCTACAGGGATTGGTACTGGAGCCCCTATTGTATGGAATCTACTTCTCAGAAGTACAGGCAAAATCAAAAGGTCTGTCTGACAAAGTCTGCTGATGAATGCAGACTGGGAGCAGTCATTGAGTCCCCAAATGATGTAAGCATTCTACAAGGACTTATGCAAATCAGTGATTGGTGCCAAAGTCATGGTGTTAAACTCAATGCAAAACAATGCATTATCATGCCCTTTGGCAAAGACAATATCCTTGGAGATTACCATATTAATAACAACATCCTAAGCTCTAAATCAGCGGTGAGAGATTTGGGCACACAGGCTGACAGCAACCTTGCTTTTGATCACCATGTCTCCACTATGGTAAGGAAGGCCTTCTACATTACTCACCTCATAAGCAAGGACATAGCTTCCAGAACAAAAGAGGTTATAACCCCCCTCCTACTCTTCCCTCATTAGGCCAGTAATAGAGTACAATTGTCCCTTTGATATGTACCTAAACAGGCACGAGACATCAAAGGTTCCTCAGAAGGAAAATTCAGGGTCTTTAGCACATGTCTTACATGGACAGACTGCAATTACTGTCACTATACTCTGTATCAAATAGACTGCTCAGAGGTGACCTGTGCCTTGGATATAGAGCAACCGCTGATCCAGCCTTAATGGAAATGCTGCACATTCTTAAGTCAAATGGTACACAATTCACTCGCTCTAGGTATATTAACCTAGCAAGTGATATCAACAAGACTTGCTGGAGAGACAAATATGTCTCACAGAGATGGCCTTTCCTCTGGAATAAACTTGCAATACAGGTTAAACAGAGCCTCTCGTTAATCCTTTTTAAGCTTAACTTAGATGACTGGATGGGAAACTGCAAATTCACCCCAGGAGTTTCACCTGGTGTACCTCTTGGATAAGAGCAGTGGGTGCCAGTTTAGATCTGCTTGTAACATAGACCATCCCCCGGATTCATGAAGCTTGAGCCAGGCGCAGGCATAGTGTAGGCGGCATAACACCAAATATGTCCGCCGAGCAATTCAGGTACGAACCAATCCCACGTGCACTACTGGCGTACGCCAGAGCTACGCAGCCCTCGGCATAGGTATGCCAATCACCCCATGTGCAGTGTCGCACCATGCTAATGAAGGCATGCAGCGATTCACAAAGTGGTGCAGACATAGCGCAAGCCCATGGAAATGTAAACCAAAAAACACAGTTTACATTTTCCCAAACAGAACATTGGAGTTATGGAAGCGGACCACATGCATGTATTACAAAGTTAATATATGCCAATGGACAAATACACAGCCAATGGCACAAGAAAAGATGCACAACACCTAAAATATAACATTTAATGTCATGTCCACAGTAACGCACAGTACAACCGCAGGGCATGTGTGTGCAAACAGGAATACAAAGGAAATATATAAAAATGGCAAAAAATCGCAATGAAAGACAAATTAGGATTGCGCCATAATATGCAATGATAGGCATGGCACACCACAAGCAAGGCGCAAGGGTTGCCAGGGGCCTGCAACAGTGTTCGGTGCTGTAACTATGAATTAGTAGTCAATGCCATGCAAATGAGGCAGGTAATACTGAATTGCAAACGTGCCGCCGGATTAAGGATGTACCTGACGGTGCAGTGTTATAACACCGAGGAGTGTATCAAAGGTGATACATGACATCAGCAGAGGGGTGTGCCACCATATCAGTAAGCACATTGGAGCAATGCAAATCTGGCCTGACTGTTGCTAAGCAAAGCTGAAGGGCAGGGGTGGGGAGGAGGGTATAGAACCATTCAGCTGAGAGCACACATGGTGCCCGAAAGCGCATGTGTACGAGGATGAACTCATGCTCGAAACCCGGTAAGCGGATGCACGCTCCGTGAACAATAGCACAAACAGGAAGGTCAGGGGAAGAAAAGAAGGAAATGCTGAAGCAGGGTAATTGGCATACTAATGAGCAATTAACACCAATAAACACACGGCGGCCAATCGATGGCAGTAGACAAGCCTGCATGCAGAAACCTGCAAAACAGGATAGGGGAGGCATAGGATTGCAAAGAAAGGTGTGGAGGACCTGGAATGCAAAGATAGGAGAACTGTCATAGCAGAGCAAAGCAAATCCACAGTAGATCAGCAATAGTACACATTATGCAAGATAAACCAGGAATAGGAAAGTACAAATGAAAGCAGGCAGCTGGATGCCTGCCAGTAAATGGTAGGTGTAATGTGCAAAAATGTAAACGGAAGGGCAGGAGGTAATTCATGGCATCCAAATGTAATGCAACACCAAAGGCAGCACAATAGAGGTTTCATAAATAAAACACAGAAGATACCCTGTAGCCACGGTCATACATGCACACCCTATGACATCATCAGTGTTCACAGCAAAACAGTATAAAGTGTGAAAGCACCCAACACACACCTGTGTATTCCCAAACACCGCACCATAGGTGTAAACAGATGGGGGACTTTTAAAATGTACATGATGGGAGCTGCCATAGCTGTGATTCATCAGCATGTGTTACATACTGACGGTGTTGTGGAGGATGATGCCGACAACCACCGTAGGCCTCGCAGGAGGAGAAGAGTGTTCAGACCAAAGGTAACCTACCAGGGGCTACATGATCTGGAGATAGTAGAGCATTACAGGGTGGACAGGGACATCTTACAGCAAATTGTAGAGCTGTGCCGGCCATGCCTGAGAACCAGAAACAACAGAGTGGAACCCATCCCAGTGGACACGAAGGTATGTGTAAGCTTGCGAATACTAGCCACAGGTACCTTTCAAAGGCCAACTGGAGATATAATGGGGATCTCACAGACATCGGCATCCAGGGTACTACACCAGTTCCTGGATGCCATGTTAGCACATGCCAATCAGCATATACACTTCCCCCAAACTCAGGAGGAGTTGGCCAGCAATATGTGTCACTTCCACCATGTGGCAAACTACCCAGAAGTACTGGGTGTGATAGACTGCACGCACATACAAATTAAGTGACCACCCAGTGAGTATGGTAGGCGCTACATAAATCGCAAGGGATTCCACTCCATCAACTGCCAGGTCATGTGCAATGCCTAGGGCATTATCATGGATGTGTGTGCTGGCAGCCCTGGAAGCTACCACGACTCCCATATCTGGCATGCCTCACAGCTGTATCAGGTATTTGTCAGGGGGGACATCCCACAAGGTCACCTTGTGGGGGATGCTGGCTATGCACTGGAGCCGTGGATGATGACCCCCATCAGAAATGCACACACAACAATGCAAGAACGCCATAATGAGGCACATGCACAAACCAGAATCATCATAGTACATGTGTTTGGGATGCTGAAATCATGGTTCCGGTGCTTGAACACATCTGGTGGAGCCTTGCAGTACTCTCCAGGCATGTGTGCCCACATCTTCATAGTATGTGCCATGCTGCATAATATGATCCTGCGGAAACAGCTGCAGCAGGGTCATAATGGGGGAGGGTCTCACAGCCCACCGCAATTGCCAAGGCCAACACAGGCACAGAGGGATCCAGACCATGGACACACTGTGCCAGCCCCAGTAGGCAGACAGAGGTGTGCCCAATATGCCTACACCTTGGCAAAGAGAGAACGTATAGCACATACCTTGACAGTGTAGGCTCCCATGGACTGACACCCTTCCCCACCTGCACACAGTAACATGGATGGCACACAAACACGACCACCTGTAAATTGTGATGTATAGGTGGCCCACTGTAGAATCCGACATAGGCAGCCCTCAAATATTGTACACGCAACAGCCATGGGAACACGGAATTGTCAACACCTGAACAGTAGAAGTGCCCATCAGCATCTGTCGGTGCTGCATGTATAGGTTCCCAGGTACATTGTTAGGTACACGCCCGATTGTCAGAGGCAAAACACCAAACAGGGCAAACAGTGACACCCGTCACCACATCATTGAGTAAGCAACTGTCGCGTACTGGAGCAGAGGCAATCGTGGGAGCATATGTGTGTAAGCACTGTCCTACACACAGTCATCATGGATTACCCGCCGTGTTACTGAGGGGCTCCACAAAATGTAATCATGGATGCAGTGTCAAGGCAGGGGATGTACCCATGACAGGCATTAGTCACCCCGGCATGCTTCATCCACGGTCGTATGAAGGTATAGCAAATTATCGGGTGTACCTAATTGTGATATACATACCCAGTGCTGGAGTACAGCCAGTAAACATCACATGGACATACCATTAACTGGACCCATCAAGTTGTAAACTAACGGAGTCTTCCATGTGAGAGTAGTGTGGAGTAACTGCTGTAGTGTACTGCACATACAAATTGACATAATTCATGTGCAACCCCCAGATGTCCAAGTGGTGTGACTGTCGTGCATGTTCCCGGTCCCACGTCCCGCAAGGGATGTCACATAATCCCGATGGCACGGGTAATGCATTCCAGTTGCAGGTCATCAGAATATGTGTAGCACACATTAGCGGGAATAAGTGTTGCCCACAGCTGGTAAGCGATGTTTAAATACAACTATACAGATATGCGTGAAACAGGGCTAAGTGTCACCGACCACTGCGCAGATCATGGTCAATGATGAACAGAACAGGTGACACCAGCATTAGTCACCCCTGAACAAATAGTGCCTGCTCTGAAGGGTAAAATGACCACTGCCAGGAGTGGAACAGGCAGTCATGTACACAATCACCCAACACTATTGCTAGGCAAGATGTACGTACGGTAGGGTTGCCACAGTTCAAATGACCAATGTGGGACATACGCCAGATGTCAGCAGGATGACACACACCCAGCCAGGAAGAAAACCAGAATGACAGTGTTTTGCATAGATAAAAAGCTTGTAGTCTAGTAATGGTCGCAGGTACATATTCTGTGTCCTGTAACATGTAGGTGGGTCAGATACAGAATAAGTGTGTCATGCAACTATGACATAAACTATAGGGAATATGTTTGTCCCAAAGTTGCAGGACATTTGCTATGTTCACAAATATTTTGCAGGACACAACTGCACAGAGAGGGATTGTCCCTCGCAAAGTGGGATGGGAGGTAATCTTAACCTATGGCAGGTGTGTAATGTGACAGGTACCGACATAAACGTGCGGAGTCCAGGAAACACAGTATACACTGACAAACACACAATGAAAGGCGTAGCGTGCCTGCCACCACCCCTGTCCGAGATATGTACATATATATATATATATATATATATATATATATATATATATATATATATGAAACACACAATCCCAATGCGGAAGGAACTGCCAAAAATTATATAACAGCCAAGAAATATATGAACCAAAGTAGATGCGTGGCTTCAAAAACCAGTCAGCATGTATTCCAAAAGGGTAAAAGTTTAATAACATTATTAAACTTTTACCATTTTGGAATACATGCTGACAAATAAAGAGGATACCGCCAACTATGGAATGTGTCACACACTGACACACGTAACCAGAAGGATGAAAGACAGAAAGAACACAGTACTGGAACAGTAGAACCGTGAGCAATAGGATGATAGTGAGGACATTAGTTGTGAGTGATGTAGCCTGTGTATGTGTGTGTTGAGGGTGCCATGTGTGTTCTCGTGTGACTAAAGTGTGTGTGTCCGCATAGTGTGTCTGTAGGTGGCAATTCGGAGGTAGATGATTACGGTAGGTGCGGGTATAGCTATCCGTAGGCATGCGGTAAACACCTGTCCCACATTGGGAGGGACAGCCCCCCCTGGGCAGGTGTGCCCTGACATGAAATATTAGAAAGGGCAACTGTCCGTGAGTGCAGGACATTAGTATGTCCCACATAATATGCAATAGTTGCAGGAAATAGTCATGCCTGTATGTTACATGCAAACCGATAAGTAGTGAAGGACCAAGAACAATAAGTATGTAATGAGGATAAAAGTATGTGCTATCCTGTGTATTGACCATGGCCATATGTCAGCCTGCAAACACCACTGTGTGACCCGCTAGTGTCCAACTATGGCCATATGAAAAGGTGGCAAGCCATGTGACAGAGGGTCTGACACCAACACCACTGCAATGACTGCAAGTATCTGGGACAGACATACACGGGATAGCGTTCATTTACAAATATCCCTGCACATATCGCCGTACATCCAGAGGTATGGAAGTATCAACCGCACCTGCATACCATATAGAAACCAATTAACAACGGCCCAAAGTAAATTCCCGTAATAGAAGTCTATTAAGTGATAGCACTGTAATTAGGGAAGGGGCCCACACACACATATATATGGACTACGTAGAAATGCAAGCCCCACAAAACTGTATATGCTACGTACACCCGCCTACATCCCCCACACTGTAAACAATAGCAATACAGACCGTAACCACAGCCCAAACATCTAGTTAGTCAATTACATCTGCTGAACCATTGACATATCTTGTGAGAGACATTTAAAGGCGCCATGCAAAATTGTATCCCTCATATAACGGAACAAACGGTGATGTCACAGGTGTTTGCAATAGTCCTTTATCAGACGGGTGGGATGACATGTACAGTCACAGGTAGAACCACATATTCAAGCCGTCACACACAATCCACGGGGGACATGACCCCAAAATAGACTTGGCTCTACACAAAGCAGTTGCAATTACACACAACAAAACACAATACAGGCCGTCTCCCTGAAGGCAGGGCAAATGGCCAACGCCCAGGTGGAGAATTCATTTATACCCCACTGCTGCCACTTAATTGGTGAATGGAGTAGCTGCACAGCTGAAGTACATGTAATTAGTCACACTGGACCACCAATTGGCGGAAGTAAACCACATGTTGCAGGTATAGACGTATATAAAGATGACTTGCCAGATATGCAGACTGTATGCTCATACCATATAACAGTTGAAAGAGTGATACAGAAGAGCGAGATAGAGACAAAACACCAGAATGATATCAAGGTATGTATAACACTAACTGTATGTATAGTATGTTCTGTATTACATAATGTCAGTGTATGCATAGCCTGGTTTACAGTAATTAACAGTGTCTGCCATGCATAAAGTGGGGAATGGTGTTTATGTAGTGATGTCTCGCTGATCGTACTAATGCTTGTAGAAGATGTGCGTCCAGCAGTGGGCCACACGGTAAACAGCACAGACACCACAAGGGATGCAACATGATGGTGTTAAACAGAACAATGTCATATGACCTGCCGTCAGTGGCACGGTATGTCCAATAAGTACGTGCCATAGCAGGGGATAGTATATGTAGATATACTGTAACAGTACGCATGTGTATGGGCATATAACGTCAATGACGTGTCTAAGGTGGACCCTCTGTGCAAGTAATGGTTGAATTATGGGATACCATGTAAAACATGTGTAATGTATAGTACAGTAGATTGATACGTCAGATATGTTACACAGGAGAACAGGCATATGATGCATAACAAAGGTATCATATAGTGATGTGAGTAGTATGTAATTAAGATATGTATAAACAGTTATGATGAAATAACTATGTACTCCACTCTGTGCATTTGCAAAGGACGCAAACATTACTCCCATACTAGAATAGCAGAAGAGATGTGACAGACAAACATGAACATGATTGGCGTGTACAATAACAGTATACATATGGCCCGTAGTCACGGGACATTGTAGTAGCGTGACAGCCAATCTAACTGGAAGGGCTATACCAGTAACCATGCACAAAAGACATGTAATAGCTTCACAGGTTCATAGTGGGGTACCATGCAGTCTGGCAAGTCAATGTGTAACAACAACTACAGTGTGCACACCAGTGGCACCTCTCCAGGGTAGTGTCCTGTGAACAGAAGAGCCATGCATAACCTGCATCACTGCACAGTACAGCCACTGCAGTGATCCCTGGCGTACATGTGTCTACCATCCAGCAAGCGCGGTATAACATGAACACTGGGTTGTTTTAATGGCGTTTTAATGTTGGGTTATGTAAAGCTGTTGTGTAAGGTACACCCTATGCGGGGTGTTGTACCCATGGTTACAATGCTACTGACTGTCCATGCGTGATGTACATAGGAATCATGTCCCAAAGTATTGTGAGTGTCCGGTCTGGGAACGCAACCCCCAAGCACATGCCACACACAGTCGCATGTGTGCACATATCCATGAGCATCATGGTCATAGTGGCTATTGTGTATGTCGTGTATGCAGAGTATATCCATAAACATATTTTCAGACATGGGCTCTGTCTTTGCAGCAGATGTCACCCCTGAGTATGTAGTCTGCAAATGTGTACAGACGTGGTGTCTGTACATAAGCCACATACATTAACAGTTGTAGCTCAATAAACATCATGGCATTTTAATGTTGGGTTATGTAAAGCTGTTGTGTAAGGTACACCCTATGCGGGGTGTTGTACCCATGGATGTGTGTATACGTCCAGTGTTCAGAGGTACAATGGGTGCCTATGTACCAGCTACACACCCAGTACAGACATGTGTGAACACGTAGAAGGATATGCATGCCACAGTGGCAATGTGGTAATCACAGGAGTGTGTGTGAAATCCATGTGTCTTACAAACATGTACAATGCAGCATGTATGTAGGGGACTAACACCTATGTGATAACCAGTGGGAGGATGGTGTACTGCAAAGGTGATGTTCACACCAAGTGTCATGCAGGTAGAGGCCATGATGTTCATATCGGTCGGTATCTGTCACAGTGACACCCGTATGGATGGGGTCTGTATCAGCTGGTGGAGCAACAATGGCACTGGGTATGCAGTGGTCTGTAAAGCTAGGCAGGAAAGTCCCCTCAGTGGTAGCCTGTACCTCAGGGAAGCATATACCGAACATGAGGGCCCCATGACTGAAGACTGTGGTAAGCCAAGTGTAACTGGATTGCAGTATGTGATATGGTATGCCACCCTCAATGTGTATGTCCCATCCATTAGCCACATTGCATAACATCCGGAGACATATGTTGTGATGTGCAGGTGGATGTGTATGTAGTCAATACCAGAATGGAGAATGGTGCTGAATGGCAGCAAGAGGACAATGCAGGCTGTGTGGACACCCGTGTTGTCATCAACTACTCTGGCAACTGTAGGAAAGGTGTTCAACAGGTGTAGGAGGCATGCTGTGGCCCCAACAAGACCAACCCAGCTGGCATCAAAGGACTGGAGCACAACAAAGACTCGACGAATGATGCCATGATGATGTGCCCTATAGCCATGCATAACAGTCCAGTGAGGTGTGTAGGGCAATAGTCCCAGTCGTGCAGTGTGGCGCCACCTGTGAGGAGTGTTACTGTCGCTGTGTGCCAGTCAAGGGCCACAATGTCTGGTACAAGGCTATTACTGAATATGGTGTCCCAGTGGGGAGACATGCTGTTCAGAGTTCTGTGGACATCACAGCCTGGGATATTGCAGGGTGACAAGGGGCCTGTGTCCTAGGACATATAGAGTGCAGGTCAATACTGTGTAGGTGTGACTGCAGGTACACTGCAATGTACCTGCAAGGAATGTGGCCCTGCAGGGAGTGAGAAGGTGTAATGTTAGCAATGAATCCATCAGACAGCATGTTGCCAACATCACCTGTTACTGTCATGTTACAGAGTGACAGTTGTATGTGTGAGCAGATGTGGGTATTGCATAGGACTACCGACATACCACCATAATGCCTTGTGGTACATCTCGGAATGTGTCGCAGTAATGTGTACGTAGCTAGTTATGGTGTATGTGATGTGGGATCCTGTGGCCCTACTGAGGCTAACCAGTGAGTCACCCTGCCCATGGGAATGTACACCACTGTGTAACAGCCCCCACCTGTTGTTGTAAAGTATGTCCATGGGACTGCACTCCCAGAGTGTCGTCTGTATTCTGGTGTGTACCAGCATGGCTCTGTGTGGAATAGCATGAACCACATTGTCGTGTACATGCTATTGAAGTGCACTGGGGTATGTCTCAGCATTTGCATGTGCATTGTCCACCTGCACGTGTGTCATGACAGCAACTACCGCTGTCAGACGACATCTGTAGTTGGTGTTGTAGTACTCATCTACTGTGTATGCCATGAAGTGTGTGGTGCCGGTATGTGGCTAACAAGAGTGGGTAGCAGATGTTCAGATTCCACCAATGAGGGGATAACCGCAGGTGTGGAACAGCAGGCACATGTTGGTAGTGTCCATGTCAAGGATACTGTTGGTCTTGGAGGTGATGTATGGGTCGAACCAGCTGAGTGGAGGATATGACTCACGCACAGTGTACGCCTAATGTGTCAGTACATGTGCAGCTATCACAGTTAAGTGTGGGTTACAGTCAGTCTCACATTAGTAGCAGCAGTAGTTCCGGACACAGTTATATGCACCTGGAGCACCTGTGATGCATTGTGCGAAGTAACCAGCCGGGATGTATGTACAACATAGTGGAATATGGGGACACCTCAGCTGTGGGTGTGCCAGTCCAGGTACGTGCCTGAGAGGTACTGTCTGTCTATACCCAGTCATTGCAGGTGTGCTCTGCAAAGCCAAGAGGCAGGTCCCAGTCACTGCAGATATATTGCAGTGGTGCAGTATCAGGTGTGCCTTGCCTGTGTGCATCATAGAAGATGATGTCAAGCATTGTGTGACATGACCACATGCTTCGCTAGCCAGTTGCCGTTCCGGTGGTGACTGTTATTGGGCACTGTGCAAGACAGGCAGTATAAAAGATGCAAGAGTCCAACATGTGATCCATACTCCCAGGGCTGACAGGTGCAGGTCAACTGTGCCACAGCATCATGTTGTTTGGCCGGGTTTGTCAAAGTAGATGTATACTAGATGCCTGTGGAATGACAGCAGAAGCATGGACAACTGTTGGAAGTGACACAGTCGTTCGTCGTACAGTGGTAACAGGTCCGGATGACCGCAAAATGCTTCCCAGGGCGTGGACCACACCATCAGGGTGACAACACTGGTGGGCTATCGCATGTCCCTGCACATGTAGTCTGTGCCCTGAGTGACAACTTCAGTCACACAAACATGGAAGGGGAGTCACATTGTACCTGCTGACTTGTGGCATGTGTGCATAGGTTATGTTGCAGAACCAGTTACTGGACAGCAGGATGTAAGTGACTATCGCCTTGTGTAGCCTGCTGAGTGGAACAGCAGTGTGACTGGTGAGAGTCACCTAAGACAGGTGTGTTGTGTATGTTATGACACCCTATTGGCTGTATGTGATGGGCACATGTGTCTGTGGGCTATAGGTTGGTGTGGTTGTGTTTGGCAATGTGGGTTGTCATTGGGGCCCACACAGAGTATGGAGGGGTACTGTACAAGGTGTATCTGTATGTGTGGCCTGTGGTGGGGATCATGTGGGACCATGTGATGTGGGGGGTGCATTGCCAATGTTGCACAGCCCCACATGACTGTCAGGAGCAGTCAGGGTTGGTGACAGTATAACCCCCAGCAGGGCTGCATATGTGCATCCCCCACAGGCTGTACTGTTATATGTTGGAAGGTGTGCATTGACTGTGGACATGAGAATAGCTCTATTGCCACATGTACAACATAGTCATCATAGTGACAGGCAATAGCACTGGTACGTGCCAGTTGGACATGCCTGTATATAAGTGGTACGTGGCAGGTGGACAGGCCATAGAAACCACCATGTCTCACGAGGTATGTGAGTGATGTGTGTACAGCAGCTGTTGTACAGTTATCAAGCTGGAAATGTATGGACAGACAGTGTACCTGTGAGGACTGGTGTGAAATGGATGTTCAATGAAGCAGTAGCTCATAACGTGCCAAGAAGCTCTGAACAAGTGCTGAGCATGCCCATATATTACAGATAGGGTATTGTATACTATCAACCCACAAGTGTTGACAACAGTCATGATTGGTGGCACCACATCAGAACATTGCCGGGTATGGTCTGCAGGTCCATGAACCATTATCAATGTAGATGTTAGCAGTACAGATGTACAAGACAGTATGGATGTTTGGCTACCGATGCCTGTGTATGTCACAGGAGTGTACTACTAGTGGCCTCTTGACAGACTCACAACTACCAAAGGAGCTACAGTGACATGTGCATATCACACAGTGTCAGCTACAGTAAACCAGGGTTAATGTATTGTACCCCACCCACATTGTAGCCCATACCACACAGACAAATGTCAGCCATCTGTGTATGTGATGATGTGAATGGCCATGACCTATGAGCAATTGTTGTCACAGTGTTGTGAACAACATACAGAATGGACTGTGTGTGTGTGATGCGTGTGACATATGTGCACATTTTGGTGGATGATATCAGCAATGACACCACTAGGGGAATAGCCCCGTACCCATTAAGAAACACCTAGGCTGTGGTCAACAGTATGGACACTGTGTTAGGGATGGTGTAGTGTAGTACACCTCCCTGAGCTGGAGACATCTCCATGGCCCTTTAGGTAGTCATCTGAGGTACCCATGACATGACAGGGTGGTATCCATGAGCACAGAGATCATTGGACAGGCATACACAGCAACCGTGTGACCAATATTGGAATACACATCACCCTCCAGGGGTAGGGCCCATGCGTGGATGGACGATACAAGCCTTCACAATACTCACCTCCAGTATGCAGCATGCTATCCACCTTGCATACAGACATATGCCACACTATGCTGTTAGACATGCTACATGTCCATAGCCTGATCTGAAAGACATACGTCATGGACAACCACCGTCCTACGACTAGGATGGCCACATGCTGGACAGATCCCTGTGCCATACCTGTGACATACTCCCACCATACCATGCAGCCCTGTCCACATAGCTGCACATATCATCCCTGCCATACATGGTGTGATGGCCATATGGTAGATGTAGTATCATCTATCTGGATCAGTAATGTGTCACTGATGCCCCTCGTGATGGTGTAATGGGTGTCAGATACAGCTAGAAAATCCAGCCCGTACATGCTATAGCCGATAACCTTGCCTGTGAATGACGTCCGACTAGCCATTGTCCCATGTCTACCACATGTGCAACACAGGTGTTCCGTGGCAGGATGTTGAACAGCTGTGCAGTGTAGATGTGTATGGAAAAACAGATGCATGTACATGTTTCCATGCGTACTTGGTGCATTGTCTCTGCCCAAGTCCAGTAAGGTTGTGTCTGTGTTGATATGTGACATATCCACAGCATCTAGGTCAACAGCATTACCGTGGATACATCAGGCATGGGTAGATAGGTAAGAACACCAGTGCATGCAAACAGACATGTCCACATGGAGACTGACGTCACATGCAGTAGGAGCACTAATGAGGTGACACACATTTATGGGGATGATATCCAATGCATACTGGGTGTTACATGCGTGGGACACACACATGCCAGTTGTGTTAGTGTCATGCTGATTTGCAAAGATAACTGTGCGAATGTACTAGAATGTATGTGCAGCAGTATCACTGTACATGTCTGTAAATGTGACCTGTCACCTTCATCATGTCTTACAGATAATGCCGCATACACGCCTACCAGCATATAGCCGACAGGAGGATGATGTTGTAATACCGTACCTCCATGAGAACTACAAGGTGTTATTTAGCCACGTGCCACAGCATGCACAGCAGTGGGATGACCTGTGGCAGGATCTTCACAGGAGGGTCAATGAAGTGGGTGGCCACAACCGCACCTACCAGCAGGTGCGCAGACACTGCACGGACCTCATACGTCATGCAAAACAGTGTGCCACTGCAATCGCCAGGGAACAAGGTGGTACGGGTGGTGGGCCACCAACCCAGCCTCCATTCACACACACAGAGGAGCTACTGGCCAGTCTGGGAACACCCTCAGAACAGCCCCCACAAACAGTAGCTGCCATCGTGGAGGTGGGTGTCTCCCAACCAATGAGCCTGGAATTGCCTGGTAAGTCAGTACTGAAAATATGGCCAGTATATCCCACATACATGCATGTGTCAGTATACATCATGTAATGTAACAACATATGCAAGGTATGTGGACACACATGCTTCATGCTACCCTGTTTATGCACCATACCTCTGAACTGTACGGGTATTTGCAGGATGTCCAGATGTCTGCCTCATATTGTCAGTGTGTTCCCCTTAATATCTGTCCCTTTCTGGCAAATAGCTGAGGAATGGAGTCATTAAATGATGACATACAGTAGTGTTTATGACTGTACATTCCATTGCAAACCCATGTGCATGCAAAGCTATTGGTCTATCAAATATCCAGGTTAGTAAGAGCAATTTTTCACAGTTGTCCCCATATGTCCCCCATCATAGTAGGCTTTGTCCACATTTATTGTTCTAAGAGGTTCAGAGGTATGGTATGCACACATGTGCTGACTATATGCTATTGTACAGGTGAATGTGTTAACCTGCACTGTGCACCATGTGGCTGTCATACAGTCATGGATAATGTTCATACTGCTGTGTCACCCTATACAGGTACCTCTGGCGTGCCGCACAGACAAGGGTCCGTTGCAGGTGAGTCTATCATCAGTATCAGGCATGTCAAAGCATAGATCTATTCGCCATGTGGCCAGTTAATACATGGATATACAGGTCGCATCACCCAACATCCACACAGGCCACCCATGTGCAATATATACAACTGAAATGATACACAGACATGAAACTACAGTACTTGTCATTGCTACATATGTGTCCAGCTGTGCACACAATGGTGGAGGTGTTCTACAATGGAGGCATATGTACTATACAGTGGAACATGTGTGATACACAAACAAGTACCGCACAGTGAGCAGTGATATGGGCAGACCACAGGCATCACCATTGTGTTATATGCCCCTGCAATGGTTTCACACATTGTGATGTTCCATCTAACATGTCTGAGACATGTAGCGTTTTGGTTGCAATATTGTCACAATGTCTCATAACCCATACCCCACATACCACACATACACCTGTTGTCTGCATAGCCCTGTGGATGGTGACATAACCAACATCTATGGGTGTATGTCATATGGGACAACACAGGCATGTGTGATAGATGGCCATCACATACATGACCACCACATGTGCACACATGGCCATGGGTAATGGCCAGAGACACGTAGCCACACATGTGGATACACCCTGTCCCACTTTGTCCACACATGGTCCAAGTACAGCTGTACTAGACCGATTGTACATGTGATGTGGTATGCTGCACATCATAAATGCCTGTGCACACCTAGTGGAGGTGTCAGTGACATGTACCTCATAAGATGTGTTGAACATGATGTCTGTGTCATAGCATGACAGTAGTCACCTTCACAGATTCCACTGACAGTGACACCAGGCCACAGAAACTGTACTTCCCCCCCCGCCATAGGACATCACTGTTAACTGTGCACCATGTGTGAGTGGTACATCAATGTCATGTGTGAAATGGTGACGTGACAGGTCCGCTATGTGTGGACATGGTTGCCAGGCAGCTAACACTCTGTAGTCATCATGCAGGGGTGTCATCTGTATGTCCTCCAGTGACCTGTCACATGACACAGCATGGTTGGGTGTGTATACACCTCAGCATCGTAGGTCACAATCCACAGGTATGTCATGGGTATGCATGCAGTTCTGGATATGCAATGTGTGCATAACATGCACTGTTAAGCAATATAGATGCCTCATGATGCCATGCAATGGCACAGTGTCTGTACATCACACTGTACAGCAATGTAGATGGCCCAGTCCCCTACCATGCCCATGCACATTTGCTCAACATACATTCTATCTGTAGGGCATATGGAAAACACCGCAATGTGATACCCAGTACGATGCTGTACATGTGTCATGACACCATTGTGTCAGGCATGCATGCATGTTAATGAACATGTCAGCAGATGACATGTCAAGGTCACGTTAGCCATGTGTACTGTTATCTTGTTCTAGTCCACATGGTGCATCACGGGGATGCATGCATACTACCATGATCGTGTGAATTGCATGGATAATGATATGACACCTGCCTGCTGTAGTGCGCATTCCAGGGGTATGCTTACAGACACTATTGATGTCTGAGCTGCATGCTGTCAGCTGTATCACAAGCATGCTGCATGCCAGCTGTCATCTCACATGCATGGTGTGTCAGTGTGTGTGTCGGTGTGTCAGTGTGTGTGTCAGTGTGTGTATCAGTGTGTCAGTGTGTGTGTCAGTGTGTCAGTGTGTGTCTGTCAGTGTGTGTGCATCTATTGTAATGTAGAGTATTTCTTTGCATTCACACGCTGTAGGTGTGTTACCCTCCTGCGGTCCATCTGATAGTGTCCCCACAGATGCTAGCAGCGATGAACATATATACGAGGTACAGGCAGGGATGTCAGGGGTGGAATCTGTGCCAATGGTTGCCATCCCAGCTATGTCCCCCTCTTCCCCACACACAGTTCAGCTGCCAACACATACCGCATCTACAGTGGCCATAGAGGAAGGACAGTCAGCGTTTGTTAGTGTTGAACAGGAACGTGTGGTGGCTACAGAAGGTGTGTCTCCACACCATGGTGGCAGTATACTGACTGCAGATGTGCCACACAGGCATGTGGCTGGTGCTGCTCGTAGGAGGACCTCTGGCAGACATGCACCTGCAGGACATAGCGCAGCAGCTGGGATCACCAGATGCATGTTCCAGACTGTAATGGCGGCACAGGCAAGTGCTGAACGGCAGAACAGAGAAGGGCAGAGGCTGCAGAGGGCTGCTATCAGTACCCTAAACAACAACATCCAGGCATTGGCAGGTGCTCAACAGCAGCTTGCTGATGTTCTGGACAGGCGATTGGGTGACATGGTCAGAATCCTCGACCGTGGCATGGCAATCTGTGAGCGTGAGCTGTCTGTGCTGGAACATATGGTAGGGGTGAGGTGTAGGACATATGGATGTAGGCCAGCTACACCACCTAGTGCAGGTCAATGTGAGCATGCCACCTCACATGGCCGCTCCCATAGTGCCGTTAGCAGTAGCAGGGCAGCTGGTGCTGCGATGTCCACACCAGGTCACAGCAGGCCACGTGGACTTGGCCCTGGACGTTCCTGGCAGGGACACGGTTCCAGTGGCCATGTGTTGTTGGACAGTAGCCATTCTGTACCTCTGCCTGGTAGTGCCTGTGCAACCTCTGGCAGGCACAGGACATGTGGCCATGTACGGTCACAGTGAGCTGTACAACCTGGTCTGTACAATCTGGAGCTGTCCATAATACCCTTGTGTAGGCCTCACAAATGACAGAACTGTGTGCACACATACACGCACACAGCAAACACAACTGTAGGGCTCTGCAACACCCACATGCATATGGAACAGACATGTCCATTCAAATCACTGGCCCTTACCCGCACACATGATGTCATCCATTGGAGCAGCCTATGCTCCTGGCAGACAGTATCACCCTGTGCATATGATGAAGCCTGTGCCACATCCCTGTCATCCACACCATCAGTGCAGGGATATGCTCATATGGTCTGATGCACAGGGTGAACAGAATAGTGAGAGGTGCATCTAACATTACTTGTGTATGTATATTGCGGGATGTGTATGTTGTATTGGTCGTGTGTGAATACTGAGATGTGAGAGGTGTATCTAACATTACTTGTGAATGCATATTGAGGGATGTGTATGTTGCATTGGACATGTTTGAATACTGAGAGATGTGTATGCGACATCAGTGGTGTACTATCAACATGCACCAGTCATACCATGTAGTCCAGGTGCAGTATGCATTGTGATATGTTCACAGTATGGGACTCGGTTACAGCAGTAACAGCATGTTGGTAATGCCCTGGTTCCCTCCTATGGTGTACTGGCATGTGCCTACAGGTAAAAGTGTTTGCAGTCCCCATGTGTAACTGTGGAGTACTCACAGGCACGTATGGCAATATCAGCATGCTAAACGTACCCTCAACCTGACTGTTAGACAGTCGAACATGACACAGATGTCCGAACATGACGCAAATGTCTGCACATATACTGCACCTGAAGCATGTGGTCAGTTGAACAGGCTACAGTGGACAGAGATGTGGCATACATACTGGGTAACATTACAGGTATGTTGACATGGTGCAGGGGTTGTACCCAGCGGTCAGGCCAATGATGAAGTTAGAGGCCACCTGATAGCATGAGGCCACACTGTGCAGCAGTAATACCCTGTCACAGTACAGGAACATGGCCACATTCACAGGGTCTACAGCACTATAACACACCCCATAGTGTTCATGTGTGGACCCTTGCCTATGTGGTCATCACAATCGCAGTACCTTGCACCCACACAACGTGGCACAGAGAAGGGACATGCACAAGTACCCAGTATGGCTGGGACCGATGGCATCAACAGGGTAGTAGACTGCATCACCATGAGGGGTTAGTGATCCTGTTTCCACAGTATGGTAGCATACACCCTCACACCAAGCACCAGACAGCCATACATACATACATACACACACACACTGTGGTGATCAGATATGTGTGTACGGATAGCCGATGTGTGTGATGCACCACACCTGCCGACCTCATGCTTTTCACACTGCAGTATGTACAGATCTCTACAACAGTGTACAGGGATGTGTTACATCTGGGACGTAGTCCCCACCATATGTGGCATGTGTGGTCACACAAGCGGACACACATGGCTGTGCTGGGAATGATACACCTGCCATATGATGATCCGTTTGATAGACATGCAGCGGTACTGTCCACAGTATGTGCACCAACACTATGTCTGGCAATTGTGTAGATATGTGCACATGGGAGGATGTCAGTGATACGGGTGTCACGTGACATACAATTGGTTGGTTACACCTGACCGCTGTGTATGCGTTAAGTCATCACCATCAAGTAACAGTGACATAGCATACTGTTTGCACATGGCTAGGTAGGGTGGCGTGTGACACACCTGTGAGCCATCCCCGGCACACATACATCTACACAGGTTGATAACCACTTTATGTACACAGATCCCTCCATATGTGATGTACAACCAACTGTACTGTCTGTATGTCACCATATACAGGTGTCAATGATGGGGCTGCATTGCGACTGCATGTTGTAGTTAGGCACAGTTGTGTTACGGACATCGGCCACTGCACATGCATGGTTGCTGCATGCACAGTACAGATTGTACATGTGCGTTGGTCCTACATGTGTCTCCTGTAGCCATGTTTGTATGCATTGCTATTGGTGGACATGTGTGTTGACATACATGGCACATGGACTTTGGTATGATATCATGGGTGTCATGGGTGACTACAGCAGGTGAATGTGTCCTCCGTCAACATTGCTACCTCCTGTACTGTGAGCATTCAACAGACATGGACCCACTTTCCATTTGCGTGTGTATGATTGCTTAGGCCACTGTTCTGCACGGGGGACAGCAAAGGCTTAGCTATGTACATTTGTGTTGTGTGTGTGGTCCATGCACACATCCACTACAATCACATGTTTGACATATCCAAACATGTGTGTTCGTTGGTGTACAGCAACACTCATCTGTCACAGCTGTGTAAGACCCGGGGCCCCTGGTGTGTCTTGAGCTGACCTGGTCATGTATAGTGGTATACTTTCAATGCATAACACCTGTTGGAACCCTGTCAGTACATGTGTACCCTGCACAGCTGCTGTCGACCTCTGTACAGTTCACTGGTCATGTGTCACATGGTGTTGTGGTAATGTATGGCTGTGTACTGCTGGAGTAATGACATGGTGATGTCTCGAGGGCTACAGTGTAGACTGCAGTGTGTATGTCTGGGATCTGCACCTGTGACAGCTGTGATGGCAGCTGAGTGTGTACTGGTCACAGCATGTGTGTGACCGCTCTGTGCGTGGGGACAGTTATACCATACTGTGCCCTTCCATGTCTAGACTCTGTCTGCATGCAAGACGGCTCTTTGCAACTGCTAAGTCTGTGAGCATGCCCAGTATGCTGTTGTGTAGGTGGACACACATGACAGTCCCAACTGAGCCCTTGCGAGTTGTGAGTCCATCTGCATGCAAGACGGCCCTTTGCATCTGCTAAGTGTGTAAGCATGCCCAGTATGCCGTTTTGTAGATCGACACACAGTAAAGTCCGAACGGACGTGTATTACTAAGCATGTGGCCATGCCCAGTGACACCTTGTGTCGGTGATGTCCGTCTGTGCATGGCCGTTGACATCCTGTATAGCCATGGTGGTCATCCAGGCAACAGATGTCCATTTTCAACGTCACGATGGATGCCTACTGAGTATACATTCGTCGACTATCTTGAAAGGTGTACTGTGTGGGGGGCATCCCGTGACTATGTCATGTTGTCGTGATGCACCGTAAATCTTACGATGCCACGATCACACCACTGCCGTGTGTTTGTCAACGTGTATCGTGGGACAGTAATATGTCTGCATGCTTTCAGACTGATGACTCTCTATACAATCCCTGTCAGCGTCCTTGTTAGTGCAGATGATGACACATGCCTAGAAGTATGCCTCTGGGATGGCTGTGTTTAGTAATCTCAGTAGCGCATTCTGTAAATGCGTCATGCTGTAGTGTGTTAGGGTAGTTAGGTGTATGTTCGACTCACAGCTCTGCAAAGTGTGTGTATGTGTGTGTGTGTGTGTGTGTGTGTGTGTGTGTGTGTGTGTGTGTGTGTTTGTGCGCATGCTCCCATCCGCCTGGGAACTCAGTCTTGCTTTTAGACGCCTCACACCACAGCAGTTTCCTACCGACGTCTTTGCCTTTGCGGATGATGACACGCACCTAGATGTCTGCCTCTGGGACTGCTGTGCTTAGTAATCTCGGTAGCGCATTCTGTAAATGCATCATGCTGTAGTGTGTTAGGGTAGTTAGGTGTATGTTCGACTCCCATCCCTGCCAAGTATGTGTGTGTGTGTGTGTGTGTGTGTGTGTGTGTGTGTGTGTGTGTGTGTGTGTGTGTGTGTGTGTGTGTGTGTGTGTGTGTGTGTGTGTGTGTGTGTGTGTGTGTGTGTGTGTGTTTGCGCGCATGCTCCCGTCCGCCTGGGTCCCAGTCTTGCTTTTAGACGCCTCACACCACAGCAGTTTCCTACTGATGTCTTTGCCTTTGCGGATGATGACACGCACCTAGATGTCTCCCTCTGGGACTGCTGTGCTTAGTAATCTCAGTAGCTCATTCTGTAAATGCATCATGCTGTAGTGTGTTAGGGTAGTTAGGTGTATGTTCAACTCCCAGCCCTGCCAAGTGTGTGTGTGTGTGTGTGTGTGTATGTGTGTGCGTGTTTGTGTTTCCAGCTGCATGACAACAGTACATTACTTTTACAGTATTCACTCTCCATAACATCCGTGCGGAATCTTTGCCTTTGATGCTGCTGTCCGCAGGCTAGACATGTGCCTGTGTGAATCATGTGATCCACTGATCACAGTAGCGTGTTCTGTAACTGCGTAATGCTGTTGTGTGGTACAGTGCTTACGTTTGTGTTCTGCTCCCAACCCTGTCACGTGTGTTTGTGTGTGTGTGTGTGTGTGTGTGTGTGTGTGTGTGTGTGTGTGTGTGTGTGTATGTATCTATCTACATATATATATATATATATATATAAAATGTATATGGTATATAGATATGTATGTTGGGATTATCTCTCTTGAATGTGCTGTATTATCTGTACATGAGCACCTTGGATGTATGTACATCTGCTATGGCTCTGTGATAGTGCCCATACTGTATGCTGTAGTGATCGTGGGTTATACATGTGTAGTGACCGGTTATTGTTTTGCTGGGTATTACACGGGCATTGGAAACAATGTTAGTACAGCACCTTTGAATAGTCGTATGCATATCTCGGCAACAGTCAGCAGTGGTTATTACATTGGAGTGTGAGTATGGCTCATATCCATCTATAGTAACAGACAATTCTATGCACCTCAAGTTAACATTACAGACTCAGGTTTATCCACAGGTTGTGGTACAGATCCCAGGACTGTATGTGTAGACATTGACAGGTGCAGGACTGGGTTGTGTTGGATGCATGGAGGGGTGTCCATGGCCAGTAATGGGGATCTCTACAGCCTGGCAGGTACAGTCTGTGACTGTCCCACAACCTCCTGTATATGGCTGACACATGCTGTACCTGTGTATATGCAGACACACACACTTACCACAAACAGCTACGGCTATCACATACACACACCCATTGCACCACCATTGGGCCATGCAAAAAACATTGTCCCTCACACACACACACCTACGTGTACATTGGATGGCTCAATGACAGCTCTGGAAATGTTAACACCACACCCTGTGCATATGATGTCACCTGTGCCACCACCTGTGATGTGTAAGATTGATGCAGGATCTGACTAACCTGGTGCTGCTGCACACGGTGGCTTTATTCCACTGTATTGATGTTAGCATGCTGTTAACACACAGTGTGTTACTTCCAGGTGTATATCAGCAGGCATGATGCATTGCAGCTATGACCATCACTGTAGCATAGTTTACAGCACTGTTACTTCTAATGATGTATTCTCCATCCATGTGCCATTTCACTGATGTGTGTAGTATTGGCAGCATGTGTGTCTGTATGTGCAGTACGTGTGTGATGTGTGTAGTACACATGTATACATGCTTACAAACGCATACACGACATTACACGGGCTTCACCATTCATACACTAGCTTACTCATTTTTCCACACTCCACACGCGCACACGGGCTAACATGTGCGCACACATGCTTACTCGGGCTTACTGGCGTGCACGGGAGCAGACACACTGTGGGCAGGTTTGCAGGTCACATCGATGGTATCCATGGCATACACCGTCAGTCTCCTGATGTTCCCTAGGATAGCTCATGACATGCCTCTTCCACTGAGTACTGACAGCACACATGTGACACTGCTCCGGTGAGGTTACAGTGTTTTATACATGCACACTCATGTTGTCACCTATCTTCTACTCTAATAGCCCCCTTAACCTACACTACACTGTAGAGGCTTGGCCCATATGGCATGACATGTTGTGATTCACTATCCTCAGCCTCACTTGCCTCACATTGGCTACAAATGCTTTGTTACATCTCTGACAGAGCGCTTCCATACATAAGAACCAGTACGCAGTAGCCATGTTGTCTCCAGCTTGCCATTCATCTGCATGGCGTGCTAACATCTAACTAAACCTACATTTTGTATGTATATTATACATATGTCTTGTTTTGAAGCCCAGCGCGTTCTCGTGGCACTGCACTACACTTCCACTCCAGGGATCGGGGGAGGTCAACTACTGGTTTATTGATATCCAATGGACAAAGCCGCCACTGGCCTTGGACTTGGACATTGGCATGCTTCTTCGACTGTATTCATACTGTATTTGCAGCTGTCATTGCTCCGTTTAGCAACGTGCAAAACGTTAGTCGCATAACATCCGGGTACATTTCTGCACATAACTCTGCTCTTGCACGGACAGCTTACTGTTTCATGTATCGCGTAATTACATAATTTGCATAGCTTACACATAGAAATGGGGTATGTTGCAAATCCCCACATTGTCCGTGCAATGTTCGGGTTACGGGCGGTCTTGCACGCCCCTACGGGTGTTTGCTGAATAGCCTGGCAGTCATCTTTCCTTGCTGTACTCTCACTCAATCCATACACACCGGAGGCTTCATGTACCATGGCCTAGGCTTTGCTGTGTGCTATGTCTAGTTGTGGTGTATGCATGGCTGTGGGTATGTCCCACTGTCATCATTGGTAAAGGTGATGCCCTATACGTACTTCATGTAGACTGCTGTGTCATTTGACATGTCAGCACATACCTGCGGCCAATACTGAACTTCCTACTGCAGCGCTTTTCATACCTTCTGAGTTATCTTGCGGTCATTAATGCTGTTTCCTCAGACATGTATCTGTTTCTGATCATACCTATGAGCCTCCTAGAGCAAAACATCTGTACAAAGCTTAACATGATGGGGGGACATATAGGGAAAGATTATACATATTGCTCTTACAAACATAGATAGTTGACAGTATTATAGGTTTTGCATTAGTATGACCTTTCTGAGGGATTTGGGGTCTTAAACTCATATGTTTATCATTTAATGACGTCAGTTCTCAGGTATTTGGCAGACAGGTACAGACTGTAAGAGGAACACACCACACATATGAGGCATACATCTGCACATTCGTACAGTTGCGAGGTATGTTTCTGATACTGGAAATCAATTTTCTTACACCAATACACACAATACATGGCGCCATCACAGGCCAGTTGCCATTACATTCCTATTGCAGGACACACCCACACAGAGGGTTATATTCCTCACACAGGCCAACAGGTGCTTATCCACACTAATTATTCTATCATGTACTTTATGTGTACACCGGTATTTGTGCTTTCCGTCAGTGGCAGAGCTCACATACGAGTATGGGGGACTGGACACTGTATCGGTGACACTGCATGACACCCTGAGGGACACATGTCTTTTGAGTCGATTAACCTTCCACATTGACTTTCACAGGGCATACGTTGTCATTCACATTTGTGGAAATACATGCTTTTGACTTGTACATGTTTTGTCATTTGCCCTGACGTCTTTCTTCTCACCTGTCCACCTAGTATCACTAGTTCTGTACATTTAATTAGGATGGGTTACCTTCATACCTCTCACCTGTACACATTATGGGTATACACACCGAGGTTTAACCTATGAATCTGTTACATTTGTCATTATAATGTGCCTTTCTGGTAGATTGCTGGCAAGGCATGACGGACTGTGCGGTTAGGTAATCAGAACTGACATTTCTATTTCATGATTACTAATTCTCATAACATTCGTATTCCTGACTACGCAATTATTCTATCAATGTTCTGACTTCGTCTGGGGTATATTTAATATAGTCCCTATTTGTCTTTTGTGTACTATGCCTTAGTCCAGCTGTCTTATTCTGACATTTTGGCAGGTATGGTTACCATCTTGGTCGTACGCATGTCCATTCATGATAATCACCTACATGACAATTATATAGGTCCCTACGTCTTCCCCCAATGGTTTACACAATATCCAGTAGGTGGGTTGCACCTTTTTGGAGAATATAGGTATGTGCTATACCCACATAGGTATATTGATCACTCCCATGGGGCATACCTAATAGATCTGTGCCAACCAACACCTTGGCCCATTTCTGCATTCCCATGATTCCCATACCTGACACCCCTCCACAGTACCCATTAAACATGTTTAATGTGAGCGATAATAAAGTGTGAGGACACTTCCGAGCACTCCCCACTCTGTGCATATCAGGTCGTACATAATACATTCTATCTACCCATGTGTTATTACCCTTGCACCTGCTACTGTTGCATGTACAGCTATATCGTAGTTGCAGCTGTGACATATTTTGCATCAATGACGGTTCGCACTTCATATAGGATCAATTTTTGGGGTCCTGCAAAGGACACCTATATTCATGTTTAACGTGTAGAACTTGCAGGCCCTGTCACACTAGTACTTTCTGGGCAATGGTTTGGAAAGCATCGGTGTATTCTCCTTTCATGCATGTCTGTCTGTCTATCCATAATAGCTATATCATGACCTATTTATGTACATGTGTTATATGTACAGGGGCATATGTTTGTTGTGTATATATCTATTCATGTATTGTGTGTGTGTGTATATATATATATATATATATATATATATATATATATATATATACATATATACATATGTCTGTACATTCCTCATCTCATAATTTGCTTTGATTTATGTCTGTGGATATATGTGTATATATATCTCCATATCATACCTTTCAACTGTACAGATTTCCGCTGCATGTACAGCTGTTTGCCTCTTATCTTTGGTCCATTTTTCATAGCCTTGTGCCTAGCTGGCAAGTTAGTGGCATATCATTAAAGACTGACGTTGGTAAATAATGACAAACATTTAAGGTTACGACTTTATATCCTTCAGAGAATCCATGCTAGTGACACACCTGTTATTCTATCCACTTTCTATGTTTATCTGGGGATTGTCCCTATTTGTACCAGTTGTTGTCATGGCTTTGTCCGGTTTTGTACTTTACGGGGTTAACAGGTATGAGACATGTACATAGAAAGTGGGGAAAACACCATTCATTTCCTATTCTGTGAGCGGATTACACACGCACAGGCGCACTTGCATATCCTTACTGTGGGTTACATATGTTTCTTAGATAATTGTGCTTATGTGAACTTTCATAATCCTGACCGTAACAGTTACATATCTGTATTCCAGTTTATGGACTGCTGGGAAACACACATTCACCTTTACATATTTAAATGTGTGTACAGCACGAACGCATTCATTACACTTTCAAGTTATATGTGCAGTGGTCGTAGGTTAACCGGGACTGCATTCACATTGGCCAGATGCCGGAACCACTATTCTATTGGTGTTCTCCCTCATTGATATGCATACCCATAGTACTTAGCTACATCAACATACGCCTCACCACTTTACCTACAATGCAGGCATCCATTCTCCTGCTGGGAAAAAGGGCACTACTAAATATTACACATTCCCTATTGCCTACTGCTGAGGACTCCGGCTGCATTGTTAATTACTCCGAGGATATGCAGAACACCAAGGCATATAGTCCAGCCACATACAGGTCTTTGATTGTCAGGGTGCTCATGTATTGATCTGGGTTTAGGCTTGTCCACCTGGTGAACGGAACTTCCCTGGCCGAGTTCAAATGTCAGACCAAGCATATGGACAGGGATTATCTCCCTATTTTGAAGTTTTACCTGTGTTTATAGACACAGGTATTTGGGCACCTGTCAGCAGCTTATTCTGTTGGCATTACATATTATGGGTGGGGTTGTTACAGTCCATACTCCACGGTGAGGGGTGTTCCCATTCACATTTGACTATTACCTGTATACAGTCATACAGGGATTATTATTTTGGACATGAAGTGACTACAGGTATGCAGTTGTACATTACACAAGTTTGAAGGGTTGTTACTGTAAATATGTACGGACCATACCTCTCAACCTCTTAGAGCACCAAACCTATGCAAAACCTACATGATGGAGGGACAATTAGGGACGCATTTTAACGATTGTTCTTACAAGCTTAGAACATTGATAGAATACTAGGTTTTGCATTAGCATGACTTTTCTGCAGGTTGTGGTGTCTTAAACTCAGGATATTTCTCATTATTTAGTGACATCAATCCTCAGCTATTTACCACTCTGGTGCAGATTGTCGGAGGCACACACCAACACTATGGGGCGAACTTGTGGTCATTCTCAGGGTTGCCACCTTTGCAAATGCCCAGAGTGGGACATGTTCTGTAGAGATGTCAGATTTTCCAGGACAAAACATACCTACAGCCATGCATAGTACAGAACTTTAACCTTTTTTGTACACTGTATACAGTCATACGGGGATTGGCCAGAGTAGCTTATTCTACTAACATTTGAATTGCATATGCTACTTCACATAACATATAGAAGTTTCATATATAAGATAACTGTTTTATGCGACTATTAAAGAAAATTAGGAAATAACTTTGTCCTAAACTCTCAGGACATTTGCTATGTCTTGATTTTTTATACAGGACACAACTGCCTACAGAGGGACTGTTACTCGCAAAGTGGGACAGGTGGTGACCCTAGTCATTCTGCGAATATCCGGACAGTTGACTGGTATGGCACGGACCTCTGTAATACGCTGTTGTGTTCTGGCACAGCAGTAGCTCAGTATTACAGACTGCAGTCGGAACGTGCTGACAGACAGTTGGGTTTCAGACTTTATACTCCAGACATTAATGCCAATGTGCAAACTGTTATTCTATCAAATGTCTATGTTTCTAAGAGCTATCTTTACAGATTGTCCCTGTTTTTGGACCTTTGTCTCACTTATATTCACGGCTCTGTCCAGATATCTTGCTCACACAGGTTGACAGGTATGGTCGGTCACGACTGCACACAGTCAATGTCCCACACACTTGATCAGGGTTGACCTGTTTACATCAGTGTCTTCCTCACCCTCATGTTGTTTTCCACTTTGTAAATGTGTGCATTATATTCTCCCTCCTATTCGTGTCTGGACACGTGCGTCACGGGAAGGTATTTTATCCTGGGTGGTAGGTTATGCATGCCCACTTAGGGCTGGACAGTGTCATGGACCTCCACTGCACGCTCTGACTTGTGTCCAGATATCTACTGGATTGCACATCATGTCGTCATACCCATTCTACTATTTACACAAGTTGGTCATCCCATGAGGGATATCCCAAAAATTGGACTAGAACAAAACAAGTTAGATAACAAAGATTTTTGTGGCTTCATGAAAACGTGCAGGGGGTTTTACATGCAGGGAATACATGGTTTGCAATCCTGATACTGCCTAGGGTGACAATACCTACTACATATGCGTAGGGGTCACTGTGTGTGGCTGTTTCTGCAACAAACCAGTGGACCAAGTATGGCTGGATTTGGTGGACATTCTGGTATGGTGGCAGGTTGTGTGTTGTGGAGGGTATGCTGGGTAGGCCATTATGCATCCAGGTGTGTTGCGTTTGTTATTGTCAGTTCCATCAGGACCCACCTGTGGGTATGTGACAGTGACATATCTATACATTTGTCTCACATATTTCCATATTCATATGTTTGTGGGATTGTGTTCTACACTATGGCCTGTCTGCTTGTCTTGCAGCTGTTTCTACATGTGGTTGTGTTTCTTTCCACTTCACCCGCTGCCCCCTTGTACACCTCCGGTTCACCTTTTCTGCATATGACACAGTATCGCCTTTGAGGAATTTACCATTAAACACCCACCCCTCACACGCGAATTCCTCACACCCCATAGAGTACTACTTTGGTTGTTGGCACATGACATGGCCAGAGTTACACATTGACTACTCTACATGTGTCGGGTACCTTTATGGTTGTGTGGACTACCCTGCCATGTTTGCTTTCCACATGCTATACCTCACGCACATAGGTACACGCCCATACTTCACTTTCATTACTTGGTTGGTGTATCCGGGTACTACCCATTTGACTGTGTCACATACACATTCGGATTATATAGCTGCCTTCCGGATTTTGTCAGCCTGTTGTACTCATTGGTAGGATGGCACCTTATCCTATGTCCTAGCCATTCCTTACACATGTCCGACTGTTGTGGACAATGCCTCCCCACAGTCGACGGTTGTGTTTCCACCTTTTCAATTAGCCACAGTGTGACATAGGGTTACCACCTGTCCCACTTTGCGAGGGACAGTCGCTCTTTGGGCAGTTGTGTGCTGACATGTAATTGTAAACATGGCAAATGTCCTGAGATTTTAGGACAAAATTATTTCTTATATTTTATGTGATAGTTGCATTAAACAGTTATTCTGTATATGAAATACCTAAATGTTATGAGAACCACAATAAGCAACTAAACTGCTACAAAAATACGCTTTTCTGTAGGCAAAACAGTTACGTTCTGTCCTTTGTACAGGCCGTGGGTATGTGTCTTCCTGTAAAATCTGATGTCTGTACCACACATGTCCCACTTTGGCCATTTGAAAAGGTGGCAACCCTACTGTGACATTTGCGGTGAACACAGCATATTTTACAGGCCAACACATACCCACGGTCAGTTCAGCAGATAGAACTTACAATTCTTGCCTATATCTAAGCTTATTCTTGTAGCATTTCAGCATCTTATTCTGTTTGTTATGACATTTATGTAATATACGTTCAGTGAAATATGTTTAATGCAACTATTGCATGACGTCTACAGAAGAATTATGTCCTATATTCCCTGGACATTTGCCAGTTTTACATGTTTGTGTCAGGACACATCTGCCCACAGAGGGACTGTAGCTCGCAAAGTGGGACAGGTGGTAATCTTGGTCGACGGTACGGATCATACTGTTCCTTTCAGCCTACGTGTCCGTATTGTTATGGCTGTTTATATGCTCCTTCTGTTTTGTTTACATGCGTATGCTATTTCCTATCACATTTGGTATGTGAAATATGGACATACCTTTTGTATGTGACTATTACATGACTTGTGGGATATGATTCGACATATGGTCACTATATATATATCTACATTTCTCCTTGTGTATTTTGTTATGGACACATCTGCACAGCTATGTTCCCTCCCTCATATTACGGGTCAGCTGGTGACCCTCTCCGTTGGACTGGACACACCTACTGGCGGTGCGCTAACATATGATACGTTTCACTTCCACATGGTATAGCTATCAACACTACGTTGGACTATGGGCACACAGTTTTCATGTCATTTGTTCAAGGGTAGGGACCCGTTATTCCCTACCGTGCATTTGTGTTTGATTCTTCATTTTCTGTTCGCAGGGACTATGCTTTGCATACGTTTCAGTATCCACGGACACTGATAGGTACGATTACTATTGCTGGTGGAATATAATATTCAGCAGTTTAGGTTGCTCCTCGACAGCTGACATTGACACACCTCCCTGTGCAACTTCGGTACGCCCCTTGCACTCGCACACGTTTCCTATTCACATGGCTGTGGCGGCTGCGTGCCTTCATTAATATGCATATGGCGCAACTACTCCATATATACGCCGCACGGCCGGCACAAGCCTTACGCTAGCCTTGCTCCAAGCTTCATGAATCCCAGGGCATATCTCTAGACTCTTAAGGGAACAAGGGTTGAACTTGGCTAGGCTTCTAAGGGCCCTAGGGCCATAAGTCTAGTAACCACCTATGAACCTATGAACCTTTGAAAAATCTGAGTTGAAACCATCTAAACTGATTACCTTACCTAAAAAGCATGATGTACTGCTTTCCAAATTCTGCTATTAGCACATGCAATTATTCCAAATGAAGTACAGCAGGTAGCTTTGGAGACAGCAAAATTTATACTTACTTATCTGAGAAAGTACAGATTCTATAGATGATATATAAAATGAAGGGCAGTAGTCTAAGTAAGTATAAACCTCATTAGGGATGATCCACTTTGGTGTTGGCAGATGAGGCAGTTTTAGCTATATGAATGTAGACACATTTTTTTCCAATTCATTAGTTAATAATATTGAAGGTAATGCAGCTGCATTCAAAGTATTTTAAGATTCTTGGTTTATTATCTACTGTTTCAAATAATGTATATTTTAGTTTCAGTCTTTTAAGATGATTTTTTCCAGGTCTTCTATGTTTATAACCTGATTGCTTTCCAGAATTCCTACCCAATCAAGCCAGGATGTTAGATTTCTGTCCCCAGTACTTTAGTATATATTCCATCACTTATCTTCAGAATGCTCAGTTAGTTGAGTTCTCACTTATATATTCTGCCATCTGTCTGCATCAGTGCAATCATTTCTGTTAATGTTCTCAAAAGAACAACAGTTGTCTGAATAAAAGTATCACCCATAAATATGTTTGGCTATAGCTACAGGCAGATGGCAACCCTCAAGGCAAATCATTTTAGAAGTCATATATCCTATACCATGAGTAGCTGCAGGTCGGGCAAGATCATGCTGTATTCAATAAATGGACTTTGCAGATAACAAGGAAATATGTACTTAACTTTTCTTTTTTTTTTTTTGGAGTTAAGAAGGGGCACACAGAGTAATGCTATAAAACATCTTCTTTATAGGATGGATAAGAATACTAAGAAAGCCTACAATAGGACAGGAAACAATATAAATATACAACTGTGTAAAACTGTACTCAAGGGATAGCTTCCAAACAAAAAGAAAAAAATGACTGAACAAAATAACTTAAGAATGTGTACCAAACTGTGAATTAAACTTAGCAACTTCATACAATTACACCAAGCACTCAGAAAGGTAGCTGCAACTGTGCAAAAATATCATAAGGAAACAATCAACAAACCCATGAATTGTAACAAAAGAATAACAGGATGAAGTGATAAAAGTTTGCCTTTCAATGTTTATATTATTCATACATGTATTATGGGTTACGTATAAATGTGTCTACAATGTGTTCACCATAATGGTTACTGTTCAGACATTCATACATTTAATTACATGGGTTCCATAAATGAGTTGACAATCTGACAAATATTCTGCAGTGTACATGTCGGACTCATTCGGCGACAATCAAGAGTTGGGAAAATAAGGATTCCAAGATGGCTGCCGACTAGTCTAGTCCTTACTCTCTGAGCTCCTCACAGCTATTTAACTTTTGTTTTTTTTTACAACTATACATCAACCTTTTTCCTCAAATTTTTATACTAAAAGATTTTATAAATCTTTTTCTACGCATTTGGATTATTTTTTCTTCTGGAATTATTATCCTGGGATTTATTTTACCTCAGAACATTCTTGGTCTCTCTGCTGCTGGGACTCCTACTGCTCCAGTCTGTTCCTGGTTCCTGGTATCCTGTTAACTGCATTCCATTTCTGGGCATGGCTACAAAATCTGACTCCATGGAGACTCAGCCTACAAAGGCCAAATATACTTCAATGCTCTCTCCTGAAAAAGATTCAGGTTCAAAAAGACTGAAATCATCTAGACAACCTACAGAAACTATTAATGTAAGTAATAAAGATTTAAATGGCTCAAATTTCCTTTTTGAAGAACTAAAAATAGCATTAAAACCAATCCAAAGTGCTATACAAAACTTTTCAAAACAGTTTACAGACTTTAGTAAATCTTTAAAGCAAATAAACGATAGTATTGTTACTATTAAAAATAAAATCTTAGATTTGGAGGTTAAAACAGACTTATTGGAAAGTGACTTTAAATCTAGAGATAAAACTGTTTCAGATTTACAAGCTAAAATATTGGATCTGGAAGCCAGGAGTCGAAGAAATAACATCATTATTCGTGGTTTACCTGAATCTTATGACAATAAAAACTTGTTATCTGTGACTAAAAATATCTTTGAAACACTGTTAAACTGTGAAGCTTCTTCAAAATCTATAATTGTAGAGAGAGCACACAGAGCACTGCATACAAAGCAAGATTCTTCCACACCAAGGTTAATTTATACTAAGTTACTAAACTTTCAAGACACTTTCCAGATCCTAGAAACTGCTAAAACAAAGAAACAATTCATATGGAAGTCTCACAAACTATCATTTTCCCAAGATCTTCCTGCACAGATCAAATTAAATAGACAAAAACTAGCTCCCTATTGTGCTGACTTGATAAAAAGAGGGATTAGATTTCAAATGGCATATCCTAATACCTTGTCTTTCACAGCTAATGACAAAAGATTTGTATGTTCAGATCCTAAAGATGCAAAAGACATTTTTCTTAAAACATTTAAAAAGCTTCCTGACACTGTATCTTAATATTCTACTGTTAAAGAACTACAATAAGGTTTGATCTTTTCTTTTCTTTAATATGACAGTATTTGTGTTACATGATTTGTAATTCTGGTGTGACATAATTATATTACCTTAAGAACTTGTCATGTAATTTACACATGATGGATTTGGTGTGACAGTGTGCAGTGACAGGATATATGCTTGTTAGATTTGTGTGGATTAATAGAAGCATTTAAATTCCTGTATTTACTTTTTCTCTTTCTCTCACATATGCTTGCTGTGTAAATAGATAATATGTTAATTTTACTACAAGCTTTGGAGTTACAGCCTTCTGTGTAAGCTAAATGATTTTTGGTGGAAAAACATACCATCTCACCATTCTAGCAAGAAAATCTTCCCCTCAGAGTTCCAGCTGATGCTCTGCATGAACATGCACACTACAGTCTCTCTGAGATGGATGGTGATGTCATCATTTGTGAGGAAAGAAGGACAGTTTCAAATACACAAGTCTGCTTGTTTTCAACAAGTATTCAATAGCACTAACTTTTTAATAGATCTGGCTATTATTTAAAGTGTTTTCTCTTCATAAATGAAGGTTGCTTTTTAAATTTAAACAGATTCATGTCACATAATATATTCAGTGACTTTTAGTGTGTCTGCATGACTTCAAAGCAAGCTGCTACTTTCATAAAGCAGAGTGAAAATGTTTCTGGAAACAAATGAACAGGTTAGTTTTATATATTAAAATTCTAAAGGATGTGTAAAGAAATGAACATATTTTCCTATTCAGAATATTTTTTCATACAATATTTTATATTATACTGAAGTGTTTAATTTGACAAATGTTACAAAGTATACCTGTTCATATGAAAGTTTCATGTTCTTTCTATTCTCTGCTCTCTCTCTTCTCAGAGGCTGGATGTGATATTTATGATTAGTAGTTTATGTTTAAGAAAGCCTTTACTTATTTGAAAGGTTTGAAATAACTATCTTTAATATGTTTAGCTGAATCTACATGTATATATTTAAGCCCTTAGATTTACTGCATTTAGCCTGCTTGTTTCTGTTTTAATTAGATGTTCAAAATGTTTACTTTAAAAGCCTTGTCTTTTCATGCTGTTTTGCTATGTTACATCTATGGCTTAGAAGAATAGTATGGCTACATAACCTAACAGAGTCATTAGTAAAATATTCAAAAGTAGATTTAAAATTATATGTATGCACATTGTTGTACATTCAGTCCAATATATATGATGCTGTTTAAGTTACTATTTAATAATATAATTATACTTTATTCATGTATATTAACTAGTGTTAAAACCTTACAGCTTATAATATTTCATTTTGAATAGTTCCTGTACTATTATTATCTAGTTAATAGATGCATCTCCAGACTGAATTGTTTTTCATTTTGAGATATGGTTGCTTGGTAGTTGTTTTTTGCTTTATTTGAATTATTACTAAATACTCATTCTACAGGTATTAGTGCTTTTATCATACTAATGGTCATGTTGATTAATGAAATTATCACTAAAGTACTAAAGAAGGTTCAGTAGATAGTGCATGACTATTATCTTTAGTTCAGTAATGCTATGCTTATTTACTTATATTATAATGTTACCAGTTGGTTTTGTTATACTTATATATGTTATCTTACATATCTTTCAGTTTTAATTGTATTACTTCTTATGATATAGTGTTCTAGTTAAGCAGAGTGTGATTTATTTATTATTTACTTGTTTCTCTTTCTCTTGAAATACTTGAGGAAATACATTTAATCACTATAAATTTCAATTTAAGGATAGGAGCTTTAGATTAGTATTAGAAGTAGGGATTAAGCATGTTGGACGTCTTGAAATTAGTTAATTTTGTATATATTTTTAGTAGTATTACTCGGACTTTATGTTATGTTAGGCTTCCTTTGAGTAATTTGTATTCTAACTTGAGGTTATTATTATCTATAATTACAATGTTTTTCATGTTCTTCTGCTCTTCCTTTATCACAGGGGATTGGTGGGTAGGCACTAGGGTTAGGATAAAGGTTATTATTATACATTTCATGGTTCTTAAAAACCTTTTTCTTTTTTTTCAACAAATGTTATTTGATGACTTGCTTGAATACTTAAAGACTGTTTTTCTTTTATTTTTTCTTCTTCTTTTTAATGTTGTGTTGGATTTGCACCTTGAGTTCACTTTTATAGCATCAATAATGATTATACTTGTAGAATATGCCTGTTGACATAATTTTAGATTCTTGGAATGTTAGAGGCATTCAAGATAAAGCGAAAAAGTCACTATTATTTCATATGATCTTTAAATCATAGGCTAACATTTGTTTTATTCAAGAGACCCATATTTCACGTATTGATTGGAATAAAGAGTTAAAAAAAAATGGATCAAAAAGATTATAGCTTCAGGTGACTCATCTAACTCCAGAGGTGTAGCTATAATCATTAAACAAAAATTCATTGGGAATATTATTGATGAGAAATTTGATGATGAGGGGAGGTGGTGCTTATTTACAGCTTCTATTGCTGGTTTGGACAAACCCTTATTAATTTTAAATCTATATGGCCCATGTAATTCACAACACTTGTTCATTTTAAAAATTTACAATATTCTTGCATCCTACAAGGATCATCATATTATAGTGGGTGGTGACTGGAATGCAGTTATAAACCCTGTAATTGATCGTTCCCGCTCCACTGTCACCTATAATCTTCAATCTACTCTGGCTATAAATGATTTGTTGACAGAATATAATTTAATAGATCCCCTCCGCACTGTTAAAAATATAAACAAGAATGATATATATACTTATTATTCTATGTGCTATCATTCGTGGTCCAGATTAGACTTCTTTCTAATTTCAGATTATATTTCAAAATATATTGTGGACTTTAATACAGAACCCAGATTCTTTTCGGATCACTCAAGAATTTCACTAAAATTGAACATAAAACCCAATATCAAAAATAAAACTATGTTTAATAAGTGGACCTTAAATAATAACTTATTGTCAAATGAAGATATTTGCAAACAAGCTTCAGAAATCCTAAATGAAATGGTGAATAGTCTTGAATCATCAGACATTCCTTATGACATACAATGGGCTGCATGTAAAGCAAGATTAAGAGGTTTATTTATTAGTAAAGCTGCTTTTTCAAAAACAATACTTTAAGAAAGAGGAATTCTTAAAATCAAGAATTTCTTCGTTGGAAAATCATCTTAGTCTGAACTATGATGCTACTTTAGAAAAACAAATTTTTGATTGTCAGAAAGATTTAATTCTGCTTCACCAAAATAACCTCTCCTTAGCTGAACAAAAGCTACTTGCTTCATATTCAGATTGGGCCCAGGTTCCATCTAAATTGTTAGCGAGAATTATTAAAGTTAACTTCAGAAATCCAAATATTACATCTTTATCTTATAATAACAGATTATATAATACTGATGAAGAGATTATTCAACTTTTCACCTCTCTTTACACTGAGTTATATTCAGGTTCTTCTAATTCTGTTAAAGATAATCACTCAAAACTCTTTTTAGACTCTTTGCAGTTCCCTAAACGTAATGATAATCAGCAAAAACTACTTTCTACCCCTATATCGGTACAAGAAATCTCAGATTCAATAGATAATCTTAAATTGGGTAAATCTCCGGGACCTGATGGTTTTACTCCAGAATTTTTCAAAACTTTCAAATTGGTAGTTCTTCCCTTTCTATTTAAAGTTTACAATCATATAAGAGTTAATGATATCTCAGATATTCATTGGAACACATCCAAAACCATTCTAATTCTAAAAATAATAAAGATAAATCTGACCCAGTAAATTATAGACCCATTTCTTTAATTAACGTGGATATTAAGATTCTGTCATCTATTCTGGCTAACAGATTGAAACGGATTTTACCCTCAATTATCTCGTCAGATCAATCAGGTTTTATGTCTCAGAGACATGCTTGGGATAATACTCTATCTTTAGAGACTATACTTCATCTCATTAAGAAAAATCCAAATCCTATATATGCTTTGATTATAGATGCATCAAATGCCTTTGACAGAGTATATTGGAACTTTCTATTTCAAACTATGTTATGTTTTAATATTCCCTTATTCTTTATAAATTTTTTAAAAGTTTTATACAAGAATATGTTTACTAGACTATACATTAATGGTCAATTTTCTGCTCCGATAAAGATCACTAAAGGAACAAGACAGGGTTGTCCACTGTCCCCTTTTCTTTTCAACATTTACTTAGAACCTTTGCTATTGTTTATTACTCAAAATACTTTTCATAACATCCCTAGAATTCTTAATACTAATATTCATTTCTCTGCTTTATGCGGATGATTTAGTAATCTACTTTCAAACTCCATTATCTGATTACAGAAAAATAATGAATTCTATTGATTATTTTTCTTTGGTTTCCAACTATCTTTTAAATTCTACAAAAAACTCATATTTTTCCCTTAAATCATTTAGCACACAAATCTTTTTGTTTCCAGACGATCATTTTCAGTTTACTTATAATATAAAATATTTAGGAATCAATTTAGAACACAATAATAAATCTTCCTTTCAAAATAATATTAATAAATTATGGAACTCTATATTGTCTGATATGGACAGATGGAAGCATCTAAACCTTTCATTTCTTTCAAGGGTGGCCATTATTAAAATGAATATTCTGCCTAAATTTCTTTACCAATTCTCATCATCTGATCATATAATTTCAAAAAATGTTTTTGAGTCTGTAAATAAAGCTTTGGCAAAATTCATATGGTTCCCTAAATCTGTTAGAATTTCCTATTCTAGATTGGCATTTTCGAAGGACAAGGGAGGTTTGGGTTTACCTAATCTTTATCTCTATTATTTGATTGTCTCATCCAATAAACTTCTTACTATCTCTAAATTCAATAACACTTCTTATCCAAATCACTCTTTATGGATAAGATTATGGTATAATTATGTAATTTCTAATAATTTAAATCCTGAAGCTATTCCCTTTATCTCTCTGGATAGTTTATTTATTAAAAATATATCTACAGTATTTAAACAAAAGATTAGAGATTTCCAAACCTTACTCAAAATGTGTAAACTAGAAAAGATTTCGCACCATGTTCAGCCAATTCATCTAAACCCAAATATATTATTGGACAATACACTTTTGAACTTAACAAACTATCCTTTAATTAAAAATCTAAAAGTAGGAGATGTTTTGAAATATCTTGACTTGCCTTTATCTGACTGGCGTAAGTTATTGAAAGTAAACTGGAATTACTCACCAATTCTTACACAACTAAGAGCAATAATTAAAAACAAATTTGTATCTCTGGTCCCCATAGACTCACAATTGAAAAACCTTAACACAATTATCAAAATACTTTCATCATCTGATAAAATGCTCTCAAACTCATATAAATGAATTAATTCTTTAATGATGGACCACAACTGTCTTTTATCTAATGTTTGGTTGAATTATAATTCCCAATTGTCAGAATCTCAGAAAGACCTGGCTATTAGACACACTAAGGAATTTATCCCTTTTAAAAAATTAGCATACACACAATTAATGATTAATAATGATGCCTACTTTACCCCAATCAAATTAAACAAATTTAACCCAAATAAGTCCCCTTTGTGTTCATGCTGTTCTCACCCCCAAGCAGACCTCCTTCATATTCTATGGTATTGTCATTTTTCTCACAGATTGTGGACATCTTTGAAAGTCAGACTGCAGAAAATGGGATATCAAAAATCCACGTTGACGTGGGAATTTGCTATTCTGCATATTCCATTGATTCTTCTTTCAAAAGTTGATATTCTTGTTATCATTTTTATTTGCTCATTACTAAAACTTTATATAATACAAAATTGGATTGATCGTTCTAAATTAAAATGGGTTACTTTCCAGAAAATGGCTTTTAAATTTATTGATGCTCAAAGATACTTAGGTGGAAGTCCAAAAAAAAAGCTATTAGAAAGGTTGTGTTAGAAAAGGTTCTAAACATATTAAATAGTTAATGTTAAATATTTTTTTTTTCTCTCAGGTTGCCTAACTTGTATATAGTGTACATATGGTGTATGTTTTATTTCTAAATAACTTATCAAAATCTCATGAAGGTTGTTATCACTAGATGAATTGTTATATGTTCATTTATGCCTTCTTGTTATGTATAATCTTTTAATTGTCTTGCTATTCATATAATTAATAAAACATTGTTTTGAGAAAAAAAAGAGTTGGGAAAATAAATGGGATACATGTCATGAAAATCACAGTGAATAATGCTACACAGAAGCAAAGTATGAACAACCTTTATACAGACATACAGCCAAATGTTTTATCAGACGTGAAGGCTTGCAGAGCAAAAAAACAATTAATATTGACTCTTCTGCATTTCACTGAGTCATTTCCCATTGAGAGGCTTTAGAACCTTGTTACAATTCACTGAAACTGTAATAAACAAGCAAGCAGATTACTGCAATGTTTTTATTTATTTTTTAATGTTCACCACTGTAGTGTAACCATGGAAGTGGTTGGTATAAGTTAGATTGTGAGGAGGGGTGAAGTATCTCACATAGAGATGCAGGAGTCTTATCACCAACAAAGGATATATATATATATATATATATATATATATATATATATATAGATATATATAGATATATATATATGTATGTATATATATATATATATATATATATATATATATATTTTAACTTTCTCTATATTTTTGAGTTATATATCACGACAGAAATAAATATCTGAAGCATGACTCACCTTTGTATGGCTTGATAAAGCATAGAAACATTAAAAATATTGTAGTGCATGGCTTCTAAGGTGATGAGTAAGGCAATCATTATATCACATACTTCACAGAAGTACTTCTGCTGATTTTAAACTTACTGAAACATTGTCATTTAGTATAGAATGACTTCTATACCTTATTTCTCATGATCCCTCAAAGCAGGAGTATTTCTTACAGTAAGTCATGACATTTGCCCTGTGGGTGTGCCCTAAGCAATATCGAAAAGTTTAATACAAAAGAAAATAGGCATAAATAAAACAAGTATAAAAGTGAAATTGTTATAATAACATGGTCAGTGATAAAGCACTTAAAATATAAATATTCTATATTCTGCAAAATCCAGTGTATTTATAAATAAGACATATGATCAGTATACTGATCAATATACTTCATAGTTAAAGAAGCCACTTATGACCTTTAAAATAAATTTATTTTGCCTTCTAAAAATGGATTTGATGACTTCATTAATAAAGAGACACTGCCAGTATGATTTATGGCAAAATGAATTCCAAGGCAAGACAGGAAAATTAGTACCATAATAAATCTCAACATGTCTTATTTTAACCACTTACCTTTTCTTATAAAATGAGAAGAATATTACATATCTACCCAGACCTCTTGTATCACTGCAATCACATATCTGCATCAGTACTAGAACTATGGATCTAAATCTTCAGCAGCAGATAAATAAAACATAGTGGGACTGGTTTATCACCCACTGTTCCTCTGCAGTTAACATCCTTTGATTGCTACACAGAGTAATTCACTAGCTGCTTTTAACCATGACTAGATTACAGGTGGGTAGCGCAATGTTTATTCTAAGACTCATTGCTATGGCCTCCTGGCAAAAGGAAGCATGGCATGAAATAGAGCACTGGAAAGGGATGAATGGTCTTGAGACTTACTGGCCTTGGAATATCTATGAAATCTATAAAACAAAATATTATAATAGGCATGGCAAATACATCCAAAAGATCTATGACATATTATTCATTTTAAGCCTAGCCTATTTTCCTCCCAGAGGTGAGAATCAGCCCGTCTACCTTGTGTCTGTGAGCAAACAACTTAAACATTATACCAACAAGGTACATTTTTTAACTCAATATTTTATTGGGATCTTAACTTTACATTGACAGCACAAATTACAGTTCCACACTTCACCAAAAAAAAAAAAAAAAAAAAAAAAAAAAATCAATCCACAAAGGATAAAAAACAAAACAAGTAAAATAGATTTTTTGTGAGCATGATCAAGACTACAGGTAATGTCCCCAAGAAATCGACTTATCTGAGGAAGCAGTCAGGTATGTTGCCTAGTGAAGGATGCCTATACCCCCATAAACCTGTGTATGTGAACTATTGCTCTAGAAACCCTTCTCCCCTTATCTCCAGACACTGCTGAATCTATCATTACCTGTAACTTATTTATGCGAGGATAATGTGGCTAATAAGGGTAAGTTTCTTAATATATACTAAATATGTGGGAAACTCATAGTCTACACTAATCTAGCTTTCCCAATTAAAGAATGAAATTGCACTAACTTGGAGAGTAAACAGTTATAGTATCTCAAACCAATTCCCTGAATACAGATACAAGATACTTAGTGCTAGCTTTGATCAAAATATTATCTGCATGGAGTACAAATTTTCTCCACTCACAACAAGGAATGGCCAATTTGGCAAGACTACACTATGGATCAGATGCTTCAGAAAATAAATGAAACGCTTCCAATACACTACCTAACACTGGAGGTAAATTGGAGCTCAGTAACATGCAAACATTCACAAACATTAGGAATAGCTGATAAAAGATTTCAATAGTAGATTGTGATTCTAATATCTGTTAGACTTTATATGATAATTTCTTCATCACCATCAGAAAAAGGCTCAGTGGTAACCAGGACTGCCTCATGCCTTTAATGTGTGGTCCACATTTAAGGTACTTTTTTGTATACATCCATTTAATCCTGCTGTGTTAAATGATTGAACAAATAAAGCATTGAATGTCAGTTCTTTGAGAAGAAAGTGTCAAACATTTTAATCATCAAAAGCATACTTTGTCAGATCTCAATACATTGTATAACATGATGGTAATAAATATTTATATTCATTCTAACTTATGAGTAGCATTTGGCCACCTACTGTTATTTAATGTGTTGACATTCAACGAAGTTGGCGTTTGATGATTAAAATGTTCTTTTTGGGGAAAGTGATAAGTAATGAAGGGAATAGTGTAAATAATGCAATCAACTACGAACTAACATGGTCATTAAATATGGCAATGGTTCGAATTCCATCAAGCACATAGTTAATAGAGTGCTAGGAGAAGGTCCTCAATTCAATTTTTAAAGACATTTGAACTTGAAGGAGAAGTCGGAAAGGGGTAATTCTAGTAGTGAAATAATAGTCTCCTTTAGAAATAACAAGGGCATGTTAAAATTGTGTTTATTTAACATTTGTTTACTAGGAAAGTCCAACTTGGAACATAACCAATTTTCAGCAGAGGCCCAAGGAGAAACACTTCAGACACAAGTCTTTATAATGTGGGGGAAAACCGACATGAATGTAGGAAGGACATGCAGATTCCTCACAGAAGGAACTCCAGTCGGTTTGCTGGTCGTTATAAAAATATGAAATATTTCCATATGTTCATAATATTTCCAAATGCAAGTGACTTACAGACAATAACATAACATCTATTATACAATGACAGATCACTTTTATGCCAAAATGTGCATGCTGATTGGATAGACCGATCAGCATGCCCCTTATAAAACCATAGATCAATAGAAAAACAATTATAAAAAAAAAGCACTGCATTGCTTCTGTTGAACAGCACTAGTGTACTGTGCAAGCATGGGAACTACATACCATATGCATGTGCAGTACATTAGAAAACATGGAAGAATGGGAAACAATGCAGAACAGTACAGGAACATTATACAAAGATCTTATTTAAGAAAGGTAAGCAATTTCTTATTGAAATAATGCCATTATATAATTGCAATAACTGAGTGGATGTGGGTATATGAGGATTTATGGGTCTACTTTACATGATCAAAATGCCAGTAGTGCAACTTTTAAAATGCTGAGACGTCAATAGCAAAAACTCATAATGCTGATAATTTAAATGGCCGACATACACAAAACCAAATGTATAACATTCTGACTTACCTCCCAGTTAATGCAATTATGAAAGTAAAAACTCATACCATATCAACAGTACACTATCACTTTAAAACACCATACTATATACCTAACTCTCACTTACAGCCTGCCCACCAACCAATACCTGCATACTCATAGAAAATTCCACTGAATATTCGTAAAGGTATTTACAGTACCCAAATGAATATTCATTGGAGATTCCTGAATTCCATTATTGCAATTATTTATTTTTTACTGTTAAATTTTTTGCAGGGGGGACTTCTCCTCCCAAACCCCCTGCAAATTAAACTTGCCAACTCTGAGATAGCACTACAGTGCAGAAATGAGCAGATTTCATGTTCTACTCAGTTGATAAAGTCAGCATTTGAAAGTTCAGTCTTGCAAATGACGGTATAGTGAAGTTTCAGTCATATGAAACTTATCTATTGTTGTCTCGGCATTTTAAAAGTTGGACTACTGGCATTTCAATCATGCAGAAATACACACTTGAGAAAATTCCACAAACGTCTGAAAACCAGGAAACCCAAGAACAATGCAAAAGCCTTCGTAGTCCTTAACGCAATTTATTAAAACAGATAATCACAGCGTTTTCGCCACACACATATGGTGGCTTCTTCAGAGGAAACAGAGGCAGCCAAACACAAGCAATTAAATACTAAAAGTTAATTGAAGTCAAGTGCTATCAATTAACCATAATTTATGCATCAAAATGCCTTCGTCAAGACTAGAGCAATAGATTGCAAGACAGTTACTCATAACTTAAATACATACACCATTGTAAGTAAAATTCAAAAAACTGTAACCATACAATAAAACCACAGTGGTTTAACAGAATAAGGCACAAATTATTAAAAACCAAGTCATGATTAAAAAGTATGTATATACAAACAAATAATATATGTATATAAATGTGTATATAAATATACAAAAAGTGATGTACAGGGTCCTGTGTACACTTAGTAAGTGAAGAAACAAATTGCCTGATGGTCATTCAAAATAAAACATTATTTTAAACAAATAGAAAAGCATAATAAAACAAGTAAATGGCTTTTGATAAAAACCAATGGTGTAGACAGGACCATATATAATGTATGAATATAAAAATTAATAAAAATTAATAAAAATTTATATAAATGAGACAGGTCGGACCAAGACTTGCTAAGTCAAGTACCAGCACAAAGGTAGAAAACACTGCCAGCAGGTGGCATAAAGTTGCACCCACAATTAATGGGCTGATACAAAAAGGCCAACCCAAAAGGAATCCTTATAATAAGGGAATAAGAAAGCAAACACCTATCTCATGTACGATTTTAATTTGAGAAAAGGTGCAATATTACAGCTTTCATTCAACCCCGGAGGGTTGAAGGCATTAAGCTTGAGTTGCCAAAGCAATTCATTTGTCTCAAGTATAAGGGCAGTCGGTCCACCACGAGGTGGAATAGGGAGATGGTCAATACCCATGAAAGAAAAAGCATGCCCAGGAAAGGAACAAATGTGCTTGGCAAGTGCATTTTCACATCTCTTATTCCTGATTGCATACAGATGCTGGTACAATCTGTCCTTAAGCCTTCTGTCCGTCTTCCCGACGTAGAAGGCTGGGCAGCATGTACAAGAGGCGATGTAAACGACTGATTTAGTGTCGCAAGAAATGCGATGATGTATAAAATATTTCCTCCCTTCAATACAAAAACAACTGCCTGTTTTAATGTATGGACAGAAGTTGCAAAGGCCACAGGCAAAAGAGCCGTTAGATCTAGCACTACAAGTACCAAAAGGGGTCTGTAACAATTCTTTAATGTTTCTACCTCTTCTGAACACCACAAAAGGTCTATCACCTAATTTCTCACCTACACTTGCATTACTGGTTATAAAAAACCAATTTTTAAACAAAATATTCTGTATTTCAATCATGCAGAGTAGACCCAGATTTACTGACAGTTGGTTTTGTTTATTCACTCAGGCTTTGCCCTTGTGATCAAACCACACTGACCACGAGTAAATCTTCATATACTGACACTCACTCATGGGTTATGGCTTAAGTTAACCTCAAATTTATTTATTAAGTCTGACTGGGTAGGAGTCCATTTTCAGCAGGGCCCAGGGAGAAAAGCTGTAAAGTATTACAAACCATATTAATAACAATAATTTTACAGTCTTTAAAAATAATACAAAAACAGCTGCAATTTAAATAACTACACCAAATTTTACATAATACAAAAACTTTAAGAATAGAAACAAGTTATATGACAATGATGTAATAGTTAAGAGAAATTTTAGCCAGTTTATAGAGAAACTAAAGTAAAGTTAATAAAATACAAACAGGAATTGCAATATGAAGGGATAGATAAATAGGCTTATGGTATATTTAGAGAGAAAATCAGGGGACAGAAATTTATAGAAGTAAGGAAGTGAGTGAAGAAGGGAAAATATGGAGGCATAGGTACGAGCAGGTATTTATCCACATTGAAGGATATAGTTTATCCTGGCTTTGAACAGAGACAGCTTTTGACTAAGAAGTCTTTTCAGAATGGTTTTGAAGGATGGGATGGAAGGTATTTACCTGACAGAGTACAGACAATGCCCAGCAGATTTGATAGGTTTTGTCGCTCATTTAGTCAGGATGTAATAGTCTAGTCTTTGTGGGTTCTGTTCAAGCAGCTTTATTATGTACAAACACATTACAACTAAAGCTTATTAACTTTAATTTAGGTAACTTATATACAAACCTAACAGCATTCATTCTCATATGCTCACTCTCTGATTACATTTCCAAAACGGCACTAGGTACAACACGTGCCTGCTATTTATATATGCATGTTCATCACTTGCTATGCTTCTTAAAGACACATCACACACTCTGCTCTACATTTTCTCTCTTTGAGAAATAGATCATGCAATGCTGAGAATATAAGTTGACATGCAAATAATGCAAATAGCTTTTTTGTCATGCATTTATACAGAACTATGTACGTATATACAGTTATGCCCAATTCACTGTGTATTTCACACCAGGTCTGGATGTGTGACATAGAATGTTCACTAGATTGCTTTGTCGGCCATGCAACATTAAAGTAGTGGTTGAGCTTTTGCAAAATTGAATAAGTCTTTGTGTGATCTCTCAGCTCATCAAGTCTCATGCTTGAAAAATTATGCAATGCCATTATGTCAAAGTCAAAATTCTCTGCGCCAAGCTGTTCCTTTGTATTTTTGGGTGATCTGGATAAGGTATCAGCCAGATAAAGAAATTAGCCTTTTGTATTGACCATTTTGAAGTTGTACTTTTGCAACATGAGCATCATTCTTTGCAATCTCACTGGAGCTGAATGCATAGGCTTCTTTAGAATAATAACTTTTCAATCTGAATACCTCAACCATAGATATAATCATGAAGCTTTGAACATGCAAATGATATTGCCAAATTTTCTTTCTCAATTTGAGCATAATGCATCTCAGTTTGGGTAAGTATTCTAGATGCATAGGCTACTGGTCTTCCTTCCTTTAGAATAAATGCACCAAAACAAATTTTGAAGCATCACGGGAAAGAGTGACAAGTTTATTGACATCGTAGTATCTTAATGTTGGTGGGGTGGCAATTTTCTGCTTAAGGTCTTCACATGCCTTCTGATGCTGTTCCAACCAAGACCATGTAACATTTTTGCCCATTAGCTCTCTTAAAGGTGCTGTCAACTCACTGAAGTCTGGTATAAACTTCCCTAAATAGTTGACCATGCCAAGGAAATGCTGTAGTGCTTGAATATTATCTGGTTCTGACATCTCAAGAATAGCTGCTTGCTTGGTCGGGTCTGATCTTAAGCCAGTGCTGGTAAATAAATCACCTAGTGTGTTGGAGGGAAGCCTTCTAGCTTCATTTTGTTTCTTAGAACTAGCCAGTCTTTTAGTTTCAGCACTCAAATATTTTTCTTTGAGCTCAGCACTTGTTCAGAACTCATTGTAAGCACTAAATTAGCTACAAATTACTACAGCACACAACTTTCCTCACTTGTCTAGAGGAAAACAGTTTTTAGTACTTAATAAATAAGCACCTATCCAGGCATGTCTAAGGGTCAGCTCCCAGTGTTTTCTCCTGTCTACCTGATGAATCTGGGCATCTTGGGGCAATGCAGCAATTGCCTCATGTGCACAGACATCCCTCTCCTCCTGCCACCCAACACTACAACCTGTGAGAGATGCACTTATATAGTCAAATTAAAAGAAAAGCTCTCTTCACCCAAGACTGGACTAGACAGTCAAGGGGAGAAGATAAACACTTGCACCATACTGCACTCATCACATAGTCCCTCAAAACCTACACCACCAAAACACACACATAGAAACACAAAACACTTGCCTACATTCACGGAGGCTCTCAATAAAAATCTACCCGAGCAACAGGGACCTCCAAAGCAGAAACGCAAGCAACCTCCACCCCCAACACAACCCAAATGATACATAGCCCACAAACTCAGTGTGCCACTCAAACACAGCCCATAAGGCATAACAACGTACCCAACACTATAGTCATAGTTGACTCTATAGTCAGGCACACTGATGTTCCACTCACCAGGCTAAAGAAGGAGAAAGTTACTGTCAGCTGCCTGTTGGGTGCCAGGATCCGCCACATAATGCACATACTCAGGTCACTCCACAACAAGTACAAATATGACTCTGTCATTGTCCATGTTGGAGTGAATGGCCTAAGATGTACCTCCCTGGACTACATGAAAAGAGACATGGAGGAGTTGTCCAATCTTGTAGCCCAGGCAGGTATGGCCCTAGCCCTGAGTAGCATCCTGTCATCACCCAGAATGATACCACAGTACAAGGACAAAATGGTTGACTTCAACAATTGGCTAAGCTTCTGGTGTCATTCTAAGAGGATTTAGTATCTGTTTGCCTAGGATGACATGATCAACAAACCACAATGCTTTGCCAGAGATGGCTTGCACCTGTTCCCTTGGGATTCCGATTACTGACTAAGACTCTTGCCACCCCTATAGTGCCTTTTTTAGGCAAGGTTCAAATGACAAATTCACCAGCACAACAGGTACAAGCAAGCAAAATCTGAGGGTAATGCTACTCAATGCTAGAAGTCTAAACCTCAAAATGAACTCACTCGAGGCACTCCTACAAATAGAGAACATCAACATCTTTGCATTGACAGAGACCTGGTTCAAAGCTCCAGAGAGCACCCCTGCATTACCAGGCTATACTTCAAACTACACCTTTTGGCCACCTAACCTGGACTGAAACACTAAAGGCAGAGGAGTGTCCATATTAATTAAGGATATCCACACCTCCAGGCTAGTTGCTCAGCATAATGCATCCAACATTATCCAAGTACAACTAACTCTGGGCAAGACCGCAATCCAAATTATAGCTTGCTACAGATCCCCCACGATGCCCCAGGATTCCTAATCCTCATTTCTTGATACACTGGAAATTATTAGGGTACAATCTAACACCCTAATAATAGGCAATTTCAACTACCCCACCATTAGCTGGGAAAACTACTCATGTACCAACATTTGTGCTCAACGTTTTCCGGAATTCATAAATTCCAACACCTTGGATAAACTTATTCTCACCACTACCAGGGGGCAGCAATATCCTAGACCTGGTCATTACCAACATGGGCAACTGGTGTTCCACATCAGAGGTCAATTCCTCGTTAGTCAGATCCGACCACAAGCTAATCACCCTAGACATCCACATCCCACCCCTACCCCCATTAGGAAAACCACCGTAAAAAAATTCTCGAAAACCAACTTCACGCTTCTTAAGAAAAAAGTGGCAAACTTCACGACACCCATGCTGACAGACAATAGAGGTATGACTCCTGAGTCCTATACAAATGCACTTTATAAGCACTTACACAAGTGCATGGAGCGTGCAATGCCTAACAGAACCAAGATGCTATCCTCCAAAAAAAGGAAGCCAGTCTGGTGGTCCCCTGCCATAAACAAACTCTACAACAGAAGAAAGAAACTGTTGCAAAAAATAGTAAAATCCCATGATTGGAGGAACTCCCTGCTCAGCCTCAGTAAGAAGCTGAGATCCCTCATAAAATCCCCCAAAGCTAGTTATGAAAACAAAATCGCCACTGATTCTAAAGACAACCACAAAGCATTCTATATCTATGTCAAGAATCTCAATGGCAACACTCAGATCTGCTCTGAGTTACAGCACAATGGCACTAAATATACAGATCCAATTGATATTGCCAACATCCTGGCAGATAGGTTCAGTGCTAACTTTACCCCTCTGTCACCCCCTAAAAGGCCCATCTCAATACCGGAAGAATGCAAAGTTCCTGTAATCACGGCTGCACAGGTAAAAAACACACTCTCCAAAGCCAAGAACACAGCATCCATGGGACCTGACAACATCCCAGGCTGCGTTCTACATGAGCTACAGAATGAACGGGCACGCCACTTAAGTACCATGTTCAGTCATAGCCTCACCTCAGGCTTTGTGCCCACTAAATGGCGCACAGCAATGGTTAATCCACTCCACAAAGGGGGAGCCATCATAGATCCCAGGAACTACTGCCCCATTAGCCTGACCAGCGTGGTCTGCAAGGCTATGGAATGTATCATCATGTAACTTATAAACAATGACATTGGTAATCTCCAAACTCTGGACCCTACCCAGTTCGGGTTTGTAAAAGGCAGATCATGTCTCCTAAACCTGATAGACTTCTTTGAAGTGGTCACCAAAGCTGTAGATGAGGGTAAGATGGTTCACACAGCCTATCTAGATCTCACCAAGGCTATCAACACCATTCCCCCACTCTGTAATTATAGATAAACTCAATAAACTAGGTATAAATTCTAATGTCACAAGATGGGTTGCCAACTGGCTCACTGACAGAACCCACACTGTGAAAGTAGCAGACTCTAACTCATTACATCCGAGTGACACCTCCAGGTGCATCTGCAGTTACCTCGTACTGCTCCTCTAGACATCAAATATTACCTGCTCATACTCGTATTAATAATTCCAAAATCTTGCTACATACAAGGTATCAGAATATATCATCTTGAAGCATACATGATGGCAAACACAACTGTATTGACATCTGACCTCTGTCAAGGAGTATTTGTTAGAATTGTAAGGTAATAACTTTATTTTTAAAGGCTCTGGCCACACCCACTAGGAGTTAAAGGTACACAGTCAAAAGAGTCTCAATGGGTATCTTCTCTTGAGAAACATGTCCTTCAAGAGGATACATTCCACCAAGAAATCACAATCAAGAGACACCATTCTCGTCGCTCTAACAAGCTGGCCCTTAATCACTGCCCTCTTCTGATAGTAGGGGTGGGAACTGGTGAAATGTAGAAAGGCATTAGAGTATGTAGATTTCCTAAAAATCTTATATGTATAATACCCATTGATTCTGTCCTTAGCAAGTTCAATATCTAGATAAGTTATTTTGTCACTCTGGAAGTCCCAGGTGAAACTCAAAAAGTTTGTGAAACTCATAAAATGGTCAACAAAGGCCGATGCCATTGGAAGGTCACCCCTCCATAAGATGAAGATATCATCCAGATAATGAGTGTACCACACAACTCTGCTCTGGAAGATATCAACCTTAAACAAATAGTTCTTCTTCCAGTGGGCCATTACTGTATTCACAAAAGTGGCACCACATGGGGAGCCAATGACAGCCCCTGTCTTTTGCAAATCAAATTATTTATTGAATATAAAGAAATTATTACTAAGCACTAGATACCAGCAAATTTCAAACTCACAAAGGCATCCCTTTCAGGAGGTGTTAAATTATTAATGTGATTATGGTGGGCAAGTCTATTATTCAACAAGCTCCTTATATCATTTTCACACAATTTTTCAAAAAGGAGAATAGAAGTCTGAAAATGGGGGTTCAAAACACTTGCAACCTTAAAGTCATTCACCAAGTTGCTGTTATTACCAAGTAGTACATTTAAATAAAGTTTCCTAGTAAAACATTTTAAGTCCACTAAAATTCTCACTAAATCACTCTGGGCAGAAGACACAAAAGTAAAGCCTTTGGCCAATGTCTCAATTAAAATAGGAGATGGTACAAAGTCAGAAGAATTAAATATTTTAAAGTCACCAGTGCTGTTTTAAAAGATTTGCACTGTGGCCCTATACTCCATAATTGGGCCAAGTGGACTAGGTTCTGAACCAACATCCACTATCTCCTCCATTTGTTCTGCTACCTCTTCTTCCAGTGTTGTTTCTGAAAACCCCTTTGCTGTTTCCCAGAGGTTTTGACATTGGCCCCACAAAAATCCTGGGAAGTACCAGGAGTATTTTCTATATCAGTTACATTAGTAAAACAGTTGCAATCCTGACTATTAGTGATTCTTTCACTTCTCCTGACACCCGGTTCCTCAGTACACAAAATGTAACTCAAACTTGCAGAACCATTCCTGTTTATGTGGGCCTCAACTACATTGGTAAAACTAAATTCATTCCCACTGGCAACCAATAGTTTATTCTGCAAATTATTTGGAGGTGGGGGATAGGCCAACCCATGCTCACAGTCATGCTTATCTCTATTAAGTTTCTTTATTTTGGTTTCCCTGATTTTAACCAGGGTATTATTAATACTGGAAAAAAATGCATGAAAAGTCATATTTATAGCATGTAAATTCCTTGTCAGCCCAGATATCTCCATACAGGTGGATTAATTCAGTTTTGAGAACCCCAATTTGTAGTTCATAATCTTTGATTAAACATTCAAGGAATTCACAACTTTGACAGTCAATGAGTTTGACCAACTCCAAATGAAAAGAGGAGTTCCGAATAAGCCCAGTGGGGTATCGCCACTGTCTCAACCCCTTCGGCACATGTTGACAACTTACACATTCTGTAAGATATTGTACCTCTATTTGGAGCTTTTTAAACTTAAAAAGTTTTTGGTCAAACAGTTTGAGATTCTCCACTATAACATTACGATTGACCACAGTGCCACTTACTGATGTGTCCCTGACTGCACATCTTTTGAGTCCCTCAGAGGATAGTTCTTTGGCACCACATGTAGAGCTGGATGCATCTGGTGGTGTAGCCTGTATAGTGATGACTGGAGAGCCTGCACGATTGCAGACTATCAGTGATGCTAATATTGGGTTTATAACCACCTTTTCAATGGATGCATCATTACTAAGATCTATATTGGTTAAGAACTGGTGCTTCCTACATGAGGATACCACCATTAGGGATAAGGTGGGTGGGTTACCAAAAGTAATTTTTAGAAGAGGCTGGAATTTGAAGGCAATTCTGAAAAATTGCAGGCCTCCTGAATATTCCTCATATTGTGGTATGTTGAAATGTGGGAGGTGTCGGCTATGTAAATATATTAATACCACTAATTCCTTTATTGTGGGTGATCAACTTTACCGTATTAAAGGGAGATTTAACTGTGAATCAAGGGGTATTGTTTATTTGAGCACTTGCCAGAATTGTGCAGCTTTTTATGTTGGCAGGACAGAGAGGCCCTTGAAGAATAGGATCTATGAGCATTTTTACAATATTAATTGAATTTAAACAATGCTCTGGCTAGGCATGTGAAGGCTAATCATTCCCATAATGTTTTGTTCCTTGTCATTTATAAATTAGTGGATAATGATGGGGGGGGGGGGTCCATCTTCCTTGAAATTGGACGAAAAGGGATTAGCATGGCAGTTGAGACTTAATGCGCATACCCCCCAGGACTTAATGATAGTTTGTCTATTAAGTGCATTCTCAAGTTAAAATCCCTTGCTATGTAAATCTTCTTTCATTACATTAATAACATTACTAATTTTTCCACATTTTTAATATTCTCAGCAGGGTATTAGTGCCTTGTTTCCCTTTCCTGGGTTGGGGTGGTCACTTGGTCACTTAAAATGTCTATCTGATTAGGTATATAATTGTATATGACTTATAAATAAGTATTTGCATGTAAAGTGCCTTAAATGGTTGACTCTGGCTTGTTTGTGTGTGTATATATATATATATATATATATATATATATATATATATATATATATATGAAAAATTTTTTATACCAGTATATGTATGCTTAGATTGGTAATATTTAGTTTTATTAAGTTAAGGCAGCTATTTTTGTTTGCCATTTTAAATGTATGCAGGGTTTGGAGTTTGGTATGATGATGTCATTTGATATGTGGTATTTAAGAATTCATTTGGAATTCTGTAATTGACTGAAGAAGTTTGCTTATTTTAGTAAACGAAAGCGCTTACTTATACGCTGTGGCTTGGAGTGTTTTTTTCTTCAAGTTTGTTATCAATAACATACAAAGCTATGTCAAACCCAGAGCTGTTGGACATGATCCACTTAAAGAAATCTTAATCCCTCCAACCAACATGCTCTAGGGACCTAAACCTTGTCACCACAATAAACAGACATAGAACATGCTGGGGGGAAAAATTCTTGTCTCAGAGACTTCCCGTACTCTGGAACAAACTACCTATCTATATCAAACAAAGCTCCTCATTAGCACACTTCAAGAAAAATCTTGATGATTGGATGGGAGATGGGAAATTCACCCCTGGGATCACTTCTGTGGCTATGCTTGACAGGGGCACAGGAAAACAATTTTATTGGGTGGCAAAAGTCAGGGTACCATTTAGCAGGCTTATATAGGCCCTAGGGCCAATAGCCTAGTACCTACCTATGAACCTACATATGTAACTTCTTCTAAATCATCTACTATTATGGCACAAGGATAACCTGAAAAAATTTGCTCCATTACATGCAGGAAGACTTCACTTTCTGAACTTATTCCAAATGACATACTCAGGAATCTATATCTGCCAAACAGGGTACCAAAAGTAGTTAGTAATGAGGATTTGTGATCAGGCATCACTTTGTTAAAATGAACTTTTTGCATCCAAGACAGAAAAAAACAGTAGCATTCGGTATTAGGGCTGTGAGCTCTTCAACTGTATGAATCGTTTGATGCGGTCTCTTTAATGCTTCATTCAAATCTCTTTGGTCAATACATATGCTGACTTTGTCTGAGCGTTTCTTGTTGGCTGCTTAAAATGGAAGACACCCATTCAGTTGGTTCTGTAACTGGACAAATTACACCTTGCTGCACCATTTTATCCAACTGAGCTTTGACTTTATCTTACATAGTTATTGGAACTTTTTTCACTGGTCTGACTACTGGACTGACCTCTGGGTCTAACTTCATAACTGGAAGTTTGCCCAACTTGTCATCGAAAAAATCAGCATATTCTGAGAAAATGACTTCAGAAAAATTGGAACTAGGATATGCACTTATATGATGAACTTCTTTGGAAAAGAAAGCAGATTAATTTTCAAACTATCTCTTAGACCCAATAATGACTTCACCGGTCTTTGAACTACATAGAATAACAAGCCGTAACAGTTCTTAGCCAATTAACATGAAAGCACTACTTAGCCTTTGGTTCAAATTCCTTAATCTCCATAAGCAACACATTTCGCATTACTGGCCACACTGAGTTGCTCATTAGTTCTCACCTTAGCAAATGTGTCTGCTGATATAATATTACACTTTGAACCAATGTCTACTTGAACTTGGTGGATTTATCATTGATCTGGACAGTACAAAACACTTCATTCTTTGCCAACAAATTCACTGCATCAACCCTTTCACCAATCACTGATACACCATCTGTATAGAAAGTAGACTGCTGCAATTCTACTTGAACAATCTGCTTTTTTAAGTTACCCTTCTTTGTAACCATGTGAGGCTTACTTCATCTGCAAAACTTTTGAAAATGGTTCCATTTTTTACACGTGTGGCATTGCTAACCAAATTCTAAGCATTTTTCTCTTTTAGACTCATGATTGGCAACGCAATTGTGACAGTTAACATTAAAGCTGGATTTAGGTTTTGCTGACTTATACTTGTATTGCACTGACCATGCTCCTTTCTTAGAACTTGCTGGAAAGCTAAGTTGTTTCCCCTGGTGAACCAGCAGTGGTTGTGGCTGCCATGTGCTTAGGCCTGCTTCCGTTTGCCACGTGTTGCATGCTATCTACATTTGTTCTGGAGCCTGCTGAAACCACGCTCTTGTCACTTGCAAGCATACTTGTGTGCCTTTTTGCAATTTCATGGATTCTGCAAATCTCGATGGCTTTACTCAACATTAAATCATTGTGATGAAGCAAACTCTTTCTCACAGCAGCACTATTGATACCACACACAAGCCTGCCCTTTATTAACTCATCTTTTAAGTTACCAAAATAACAAGTTTTAATTTTGTTTCTCAGGTCAGTAATATAAGCTGCAAAAGTTTCCCTTGGCTTCTGATTTCTTGGGTAAAACAAATGCCTCTCTAATGTAATATTATCTGGGGGTTGCACATTTTCCCGAATTTGCATTTCAAACACTCGAGGTGTTCCCTTGATTCATCCTGTACAACAATATGATGACTTTCACCTTCTCCCTCATATATTGCTGGTGCATACACAAATGAACATTATCTTTCAATGGCCTTTGACTCAGCTAGGTTTAACAAAATTAATGCCCTGATACATGCGTCTTTGTCAGAATAACCTGCTTGTATAAAAATATCGTACTCTTGCTTAAATATTCTCCAATTCTCTGCAATATTCTGATCAAATGCAAGTGGTGAGGGCTTTTGAAATCCATATGCCATATTAACACATACCAGTGAAGGGTTTTGCAAATATGCATGAATACACACACATACACATATGCCAGAAATTTATGCCGGTATTTGTAATTTTGCACAATAGCAGAACAAGCCTCTGAATAAATAAAGTTTGCAAAATAAGTCTCTCTGGCACTAACACTCCCAAAATTGCCATACGGCAAAAGTAATTTATTATTATTTTAAGAAACATTTCAAATAACTGCACTGTGTGAATGAACTGGCAGAAGAAGCTCAGAGCAAAAAAACATTTTGAATTAACTGCACTTTGCAAATAAACAGTATACAGCATACTGAAACTTCCCCAAAATGGCGGAACTTTGCCAGATAATTCTTTACAGTGCAAGAAACACTTTATAATGGTGGCACTTTGCGAACAGACACAGCCAACACAAGAAACTTTTCATAGTGGCTGCACTTTGACTGTACTTCACGAAATAGTTGCACTTTGCACACAAACTCTTCGGTATACATGCACAGTAGTAATCACACACTGTATGCAGTTTTACAAACTTTGAGATACTTCAAATAACTCTAGTTATGTACTTGACACAATACGAAGTTGTTGTTATGTCAAAACACAGCACTTTGCCAAAAAACATGCTTTATTTATGCTTAATGTGCCTTTTTTACCCTATTATATTCATTTTGTTTTAATCTCTTTTCATGAACATTGTATTTTTCTTGTGCTCATTTTACTCTAAACATCCCTGTTTTGCTTTAAATACATTCATTTTACTTTAAATACATTTGTTTTGGTTTAGACATACTCATTTTGCATTTCTGCTAGTTTTATCAAATATCTTAATCTTAAATGTTTTGCTTATTTAGTAAAACTTTTGTGCCTCTTGCTTGTTTAATAATGTGGTCTGTGCCCTTGTAATGCTCCGTTTTATCCTTTTTATAAAGTAAACTGTTTGTGCAAGTTTTCATTACCTTTGGGGTTTTTCTGGCTCTTTTTTGTGCTCATTTATCTTAGTTTACCTTCACTGTTATTTCTGCACCTTGTGGCTCCGAATATCAATCTCTGGAATCCTGGTTCTGACATCATGTCACTCGTCTAGTCAGGATGTAATAGACAAGTCTTTGTGGGTGCTGTTCAAACAGCTTTATTATGTACAAACACATTACGACTGTAGCTTATTAACTTCAACTTGGGTAGCTTATATACATGCTCACTCTCTGGCTAAATTTCCAAAATGGCTCTAGGTACAACACATGTCTGCTATTTATATATGCATGTTCATCACTTGCTATACTTCTTAAAGACACATCACACACTCTGCTCAACAGGTTTGTAGACAGACAGGAAGTTTTGGTCATTGTATTATAGAATGTTATTTAGTGCTGGAGCTACAGATGGATTCTGTATAATTTTATAGGTGGTAAGAAATTGTGTATATGTTAATTGATGGGGTAGTACTTACCATTTTAGACTTTTTAGTGCTATACATGGATATAAGTATTCTGAGTGGAATATTTGCTGCAAATTTAGCAAATGAGGTTTGGTAACAAACCAGTTTGTCCAGGGACATCTTCAGGTGGGGGTTAGGTAAAAATAGTAATAGGATTGACAGGGTAGGTGAAGAAAGTTAGTTGGGGGGGGGGTTGAAAGGGTTAAATGGGAAAGCTGGATGTTTGAGTGGAAATGAAGTAAGTGTAGATTGGGGTTTGATGGATTTTATGTGAGTGTAACTGGGTAAGGGTACATATTTTGGTGTGAACTTGCCACAGAGCAGGATTATGTCCAAGATGACCTGTAGGAACTTTAGGTGGGCCTTGGGTTAATAGCAGTATGATTGAAATGGTGAGTATGGTGGTGTAATGGTGGTATAGCATTTTTTTTTTCTGTTCCTCCCTCAAGTAATCTATTTGCAATTATAATTGTCCTAAAGGTAATATCAGTACACTGAGGTTCTTAGCTGCTACAGTTAGTTGCCAAGGGGTGGGGTTAAACGTGGGACTAAATTTATTTTGAAAATTAGTAAGTGGTTTTCCGTAGGTTAAATGATGAGGCAAACAAGTCCAGTGTATTGGATTAAATGAGTTTTTAACATTCAATACATTTTCTATTTTCATCTTCACCTTCGCTTTCCTTACTCACTTATTTCATTTAATTAGGTTATTATTGAGGGTGGGAATGCAGTAACAGCTGGTTAAAGAAAGGTAGAAATGGAATCTTTGCATTGCATTACAGAGTTTTACTTCCTGGTGGAATCTTCTTGCGAAGTGTTGAGGTTTTATTTACTGGTCGTAGTGAAGGGCATTTGCGGTGTTTTCTCTTAAATGATTTCAGTGGTGGGGATAGTTTAGTTAGTCCTGGTGGTTCTGGGGTTTGGTCATTTTCACCCAAGTTCTAAGTCTCTGTTTAGGAAGTGCCACGTTGCTCACTGCACATGTGCAGCATATCTTAACTGTTATGGGGAGAGTGGAAGTAACATTGAATAATGGATATTCAGTGTGCCTGTTAACTGTTCAGATTTTGCAGAAAGTGCATATTTGCATAACTTTGCTGAGTTTCTCATAAATTGTGGGCAGTTTCACTTCATACATTTTTACCATTTTTTTTGAGAGCTTGCTTGATAAAAACGTTGGTTCATCATCCCGTAGTTTTCATAGATGATTTCAGCAGGCATGTTAATGTTTTACAGCAGACTGTCTTATTAGATGACAAGAGCAAGTAGTGCAATAGACATGGAGTTAAGAATTTAACATTTTTCATAAGCAGCTGTACATCAAGCCCCTTTTTATATATGTTTAGTGTTATATTCTCATGAGGTTTTCATTATGGGATGACAGGCATCATGTGCATTTGTTTCTCTGTTTTTGTGTTTCTGTGTGCTTAGAGGGAATGGAGAGAGAGTTTCTGTTGGTTTGCGGTTCTGCAATTCATATCTGGTGATCAGCTTCTTTGTCTTTTTGTTTCTTGTGCCCTTCAACTGTGTCTGCTGGCTTGCAGATTCTTTGGTGGATGGATTGGGGTTTGTCCTGGTGGTTGCGGTGTTCTCTTCATGGATACAGGGTGTGGGCTTCAGTTCTTGCTAACTTGGCATGGGTGATCCTTGAGGGCAGCTGTCCTGGTTTTACCTATGAGGCTGGGTACTCTGGAGTGGGTTGCATGTCTGGTCTTCCAGTGCATGTGGCAAAATGGGGCAACTCATTACTGATGGACGTTAGAAAATAATGACAGACATTTGAGTTCAGACTGTGTACCCCTCAGAAGATTCAGGTTAGTGCAAACCTGTTATGTGGGGTTGCAGCATATCTCTCAACTGTACATATTTTTACAGAATGTCTAGATTTTTCCTCAAATGCTTGGTCTGTTTCTCAAAATGCTGTTTTTTTTTGGCAAATTAGTGGACACTCATTAGAGACAAATGTCAGACTTCATACCCCTCAGAAGATTCATGCTAATGCAAAACCATTTATTCTAACAACTTTCTTAGTATATAAGACCAATATTTAAGTGTCTCTCTTTTGGGCCTTTGGCTCACTTTGAGTTATGGCTTTGTCCAGAGGTCTTGCTTTAAGAGATGAGGGTACATGCAGTCACTAAATAATGACATATGTGAGAATGTTAGAAATATTAGTTACGAAATCTAAATATCAGATTGGGCAAGCATTACATAAGTATTTGTTCTAGGTATGTGAGGGATGATCAGATACACTTATGCCGCCTGTTGCACTAAATCATGGAAGTGATACTGTATAGTGGAGGTGTGAAATATTTTTGCCTATGACATGCTTTCCATCTACTGTGCAGAAATGGCAGATTTGTAGCATCCAAACAAAGTATTTTAGGCTTGCAAACTATGAACTACTCAGAAGTTAATAAGCATACAGTAGTTGGCTTGAAATGAGAGATGTTAGAGCCAGTGTAAGTTGGCTGTGAGCTATAGTGAGAGAGAGAAAGGTAGCTTCTTTAGCATTTGTGGAATCGTGGAAAACCTTACTTCAGTTGCACATTTCCCATCTGAAACCTGTTGTAATATTGTAGGAGGTTATCTCAGGTAAAGCCTTCCATTTAACACCGATGAGTTTGCAGGCTCTCTAGTCTGTTGTATTTGTATGTATGTAGGTATGGAAGAGTTTTAAATTTTATTTTTTCCCCCTTGATTACTGTACTCAGTGTATTGAGGATAGGTTGAAAGTGCCTGTCAAGTACTGTTTCAGCATTTTGTCACAGCATGTTTGGCCAAAATGCTCTAAGGGGTATGTTTATGGCTTTCAACCTTCTGCATCTCGTAATGTAGAACAAGTGGGCAACATGGGGAATACTTTATCTACTAAGCTCATAGGTTGGTTAAATGTGGTATTTTGCTTTTAGAATAGGCCTTTTAATGACATAATATCATTAAGTTCTATTTACCATTGATATCAGTTAAATTGCTAATATTGGATGTGTGTCAAACTCTTTCAATGTGCAACTTCGAAGAACATAGACTTTTAAGACCCCAAATGAGGAGCGTTCCTCTAAATGAGGTACATGTGACAGATATGGGTATGTTTATTATTTGCTTTTAAGCATCTTCAGTATCTATGCTGTGATCTTGTTGCTGTTAGAGCTCCAAAGCAGCACATGAGACAAGCTGCCAAAGGCACAGCCGCTAACAGATACATATGTAGTGTTGTTTGAAATTTTAATTCATAGAACAGTGATTTTGCAGGGATATATTCTAGTGCTTGCTTACAGGAAGGCACCCAAGACTGTTCTACAAATAAGTTAACTTGGCCCATATATTTCTGTACTTGATGTGTGGAGCATAATGCTGTCATGAGGAAGTTTTGGTTTTATGTGTGTACAGAGGATTTACAGTTTTATTTTTTGTTGCAGATGGGGAAGCACAGAGTTTGTGTCTGCTGGTGACCTACAGTAAGTGAACCTGAAAGGTGATGGATATGGCTGTGGTGGATGTTCCAACCACTGGAGTGGTGTGCATTGAGTTTGCAGATTGGGAAGTACAGAGTGGGCATCAGTTAGTGGCCTGAAGGAAGTGGATTTGATATGTGACAGGTTTTCTGAGGCAGATGGTCCTGCTGCTGGAGTGGTGCACAATGGGGTCACAAGTAATCCTACTTTATTAGGCGCTCAAAAGTCGGTGCTGTTTTGGAGTAGCATGGTTACAGGTGAGGATGAGGTACATCAGGGGCAGGGTGAAGTAGGTGTGGGGTTGTCCATATGTGGGATGGAGTCACAACAATATGAGGTTGGGTTGCCTTTTGGGGGCATAACAGTTAGATTTCAGATTTGGGAGTACTATGTTCTCCACTGGAGTTGGCAGCAACGGGCAAGGGGTTAAGACTAGGTGAAGGGTCTGACAGAGCATTGCAAGGTTTGTGTGTGTGTGGGATGTGTGAGAAACTGGTTTCCATTGTTTAAGTAGAAGTCTGAAGGCTATGTGTTAGGGGTAGTAAGTGGATGCCAGCTATGGTTTGTTTGATTTACCAGATGTGAAGGCTAAAAAAATGAATAAATAAATAAATATTTTTTGCAGGGGTGAAGTTTTGGGACAAGGGATAGTTTAAAAATGTCATGGAGCTCATTGGGCTCCTGAATTTTGCAAATTTTGGGGGGAATGGTTTGTGTTTTTGGATGGCAGGATGGAAGGATGTTTGGACGATTAATTTACAGGAAGGAAAGGATGTCACTATTTGGAGTTAGTTTCAGTTTTTCTGGCATGGAATGTTTATTAGGTAAAGCTGTGGGAAAAATGGGTAATTTTTATTTGGGCAATAGGGCAGTGGTGTGAGCCCCTGCTAGTGTCAGTAGAGGTGTCAGTTTGGTTTGGAATGATTAGATGTAGTACAGGATTCCAGGGAAGCTTTTGATAGTAAGGCATAAGTTAGGGCATTGCAAGACATTGTTAAATTGTGCTTAGTCTAGGATAAAAGGTGTGAAGAAAATGAAAATACTGTCATCTGTGTTAGCATTTCTGACAGGAAATGTGTGTATATTCTCAGATTAACTTGTATTGAATGCCAGCATGTCTAGTTGTGAAAATGTAAATATGTGCTTAAAATGTTAATATGTTTATATAAAACATTTAAAGAATATGTCAGGGTTTTGATACATTTCTAATTGCACATATTTGTGAGGGAGATTCTAAAGTGCAAACTGTCTGCGGAAAATCAGCTGATCAAGTAGGTGATCTCATTATTTGTTTTTATTTTATTTTTATTTATTTTACATTTGTTGAGCAGGCTAGTCTAACTGGATACATGTCCATTTTCAGTAGAGGCCCAGGGAGAAAAGCTCCAAGACACATACAAAATACAATATAGAAAGTTGTAACAGTCCAAGCTTAAAAAAATAACAGCTATTGTTAATAAAATATTGTTAATAAAAAATGCAAAATACAATACCCATAATGAGCATAACACAAACAGTAAACAGTACAAGGTAATGTACAAGAGATGATACTATATACATATATACATATATTTGATTTGCAATAACATGGTCTATTGATTCTTTAAGTATACGTCTATAAAGATGAAGAGTATTCATTAGTGTAAAGGAAGAAAGTTAGTCAGGGTTAGTACAGGAGCATAACTAGTGTGTATTGAGAAACAGTTTTAGATTCTTTTGAAAAAGTGTAAGAGAAGACAGAGTTAAGAGTTCAGTGGGTAGTAGATTCCATAGCTTTCCAACAGTATTAGAGAACAGGGAGTTTTCTGCTGAGTTGTTGGATCTGCAAGTATAATCATCAGTTTGTTTGAGGAGCGTAAATTCTTAAGATTGTTGTAAGAGGTAATGAGGCTAGTGAGTATTGGAGTGTTGGTGGGTTGATACAGGGTCTTATGGGCTATAGCAAGCTAGTGAAATTGAAACTGGTTTAGAAACTCTATCCATCCTAGTTGTTTTACATTAAGACAGTGATGAGCTCTGAAAGGAGAGCCAGTGGCAAATCTAGCAATATTATTATAGGATATTTCCAGTTTATTAAGGTTGTTTTTAGAAAGATTAGTGTATATAGGTGAAGCATAGAGTAGAGTGGAGAATAAGTGAGTTCTGGTTATAGCAGTCCTAGCTACTGGTGTAAGAAAGGGTTTGATTCTATAGAGGGATCCCAGTTTTTGTTGATTGATTTTATTGCACTGTTTATATGAGTATCAAAGTTGAGGTTGTTATCTATTGTTATTCCTAAGAGTTTAGTGGTTGGGTCGGGAGAAATGAGAGTACCATTATTAGAAATGCGTATGAAATTTATAGGGGTGGACTTTCGGGTTGGCGTGAAAAGTAAAAGTTTAGTTTTTTTGGGGTTTAGGAGGAGGCAGCAGTTTGAGAACCATTGTTCTACAGTATTGAATGCTTTTTGGGTAAGGCACTGTAGTTCAGTTGGGAGAAGTGGCTGAACAAATTATAGTAGAGTCATCTGCATATTGAATACAGGTGGCAACGGAATTGCTGAGTGAAGGTCTTTAATATAAATGGAAAATAGGAGTGGGCCTAATATGGAGCCCTGAGGAACACCAAGGGAAATGGGAAGGTGATTAGATAGTTTATTGTGCTAGAGTACAGCCTGCTGTCTGCTTTCTAGGTAAGATTTGAACCAATTTATGGCTAGAGGTTTGAGTGAAAGGGATTTCAGTATATGTAAAAAGAGTTGGTGATTAACCATATCAAAAGCTTTTGATAAATCAATGAAGACTGCAGAGGAAAGAATATTTTTGTTATGGTATTTGTTAATGCAGTCTGTGAAGGATAGCAGGGCAGTGGTGCTACTGTGTAAATGTCTGAATCTATTTTGCCAGTTGGCAAGTAAGTTGTTTTGGAGTAGGTAGTTAAGTAGTTGCTTATGGATGCACTTCTCCATTATTTTTGTAGGAGGAGATAATAGAGCTACAGGACGAAAGTTAGAGAAGTCATTGGAGTTCCCACCTTTATGTAGTGAGATGATATGAGACATTTTCCAGATAGATGGGATAGCTCCTTCACTTATGGTTCTGTTAATCAGAATGGAAATGGGACAGGAAATGGCTTTAGCTCCTTTTTGCAGGTATTCTGCTGGAAGTTGGTCAGCTGAGGGGTGGTAGGTTTTCATTTTTAGAGAAGGGAGCAAATAAAGGAAGTAGACACTGGTTGTAACTAAAATGATGGGGATGGGCTTGTAGTAGAAGTAGGCAGATTTGAGGTATCAGGAGACAGATGGCTAGCAAGTGTTTGGATGGTGTCTGTGAAAAAAGAATTGAAGGCATTAGCAGTATGTGTGGGATTCTCGGGGTTAGAGCCTAGTGGGTTAGGTGTGATAGATTGACCTGGGTATAGAAGTTTGTTAATGCTAGTCCAAAACTTTTGTGGTTTCTTTTGGTAAGTTTGCTGTAATTGGAGATAAAAGTTTTTTTTGTCTAACATTATGGCTTTTTTTGTATTATTTCTAAGTTGCCTAAAGGATTGGTGATTTGTAGGATTCTTAGTGGTACGCCATTTTTCCCTGGATTTGTTTCTGAGAAGGATTTTTTGCCTAATAGCATTTGAGAGCCAAGGGGCTAGATTAGCTTTATTTTTAACAGAGCGTGTTGGGACGTGGTGGTCCAGGATGGCTAAGAATGTAGAATTTGTTTGATTTACCAGATATGAAGGTTAAGAAAAAAAAAATAAATAGATATTTTTTTTCAGGGGTGAAGTTTTGGGACAAGGGATAGTTTAAGGATGTCATGGAGCTCATTGGGCTCCTGAATTTTGCAAATTTTGGGGGGAATGGTTTGCGTTTTTGGATGGCAGGATGGAAGGATGTTTGGAGGATTAATTTACAGGAAGGAAGGATGTTTGGAGGAGGGATGTCACTATTTGGAATTAGTTTCAGTTTTTCTGGCATTGAATGTTTATTAGGTAAAGCTGTGGGAAAATGGGTAATTTTTATTTGGGCAATAGGGCAATAGTGTGAGCCCCTGCTAGTGTCAGTAGAGGTGTCAGTTTGGTTTGGAATGATTAGATGTAGTACAAGATTCCAGGGAAGCTTTTGGTAGTAAGGCATAAGTTAGGGCATTGCAAGACATTGTTAAATTGTGTTTAGTCTAGGATAAAAGGTGTGAAGAAAATGAAAATACTGTCATCTGTGTTAGCATTTCTGGCAGGAAATGTGTGTATATTCTCAGATTAACTTGTATTGTATGCCAGCATGTCTAATTGTGAAAATGTAAATATGTGTTTAAAATGTTAAGTATTTCTCTATTTATATAAAACATTTAAAGAATATGTCAGGGTTTTGATACATTTCTAATTGCACATATTTGTGAGGGAGATTCTAAAGTACAAACTGTCTACAGAAAATCAGCTATTCAAGTAGGTGATCTCATTATTTTTTTTTATTTTATTTTTATTTATTTTACATTTGTTGAGCGGGCAAGTCTAACTGGATACATGTCCATTTTCAGTAGAGGCCCTGGGAGAAAAGCTCCAAGACACATACAAAATGCAATATAGAAAGTTGTAACAGTCCAAGGTTAAAAAAATAACAGCTATTGTTAATAAAATATTGTTAATAAAAAATACAAAATACAATACCCATAATGAGCATAACACAAACAGTAAACAGTACTAGGTAATGCACAAGAGATGATACTATATATATATAAACATATATTTGATTTGCAATAACATGGTCTATTGATTCTTTAAGGATAAGTCTATAAAGATGAAGAGTATTCATTAGTGTAAAGGAAGAAAGTTAGTCAGGGTTAATACAGGAGCGTAACCAGTGTGTATTGAGAAATAGTTTTAGATTCTTTTGAAAAAGTGTAAGAGAAGACAGAGTTATGAGTTCAGTGGGTAGTAGATTCCATAGCTTTCCAACAGTATTAGAGAACAGGGATTCTCCTGCTGAGTTGTTGGATCTGCAAGTATTAATCGTCAGTTTGTTTGAGGAGTGTAAATTCTTAAGATTGTTGTAAGAGGTAATGAGGCTAGTGAGTATTGGAGTGTTGGTGGGTTGATACAGGGTCTTATGGTCTATAGCAAGCTGGTGAAATTGAAGCTGGTTCTCTAGCCATCCTAGTTGTTTTAGATTAAGACAGTGATGAGTTCTGAAAGGAGAGCCAGTGGCAAATCTAGCAATATTATTATAGGATATTTCCAGTTTGTTGAGGTTGTTTTTAGAAAGATTAGTGTATATAGGTGAAGCATAGAGTAGAGTGGAGAATAAGTGAGTTCTTGCTATAGCAGTCCTAGCTACTGGTGTAAGAAAGGGTTTGATTCTATAGAGGGATCCCAATTTTTTGTTGATTGATTTTACTGCACTGTTTATATGAGTATCAAAGTTGAGGTTGTTATCTATTGTTATTCCTAAGAGTTTAGTGGTTGAGTCGGGAGAAATGAGAGTACCATTATTAGAAATGCGTATGAAATTTATAGGGGTGGACTTTCAGGTTTGCGTGAAAAGTAAAAGTTTAGTTTTTTGGGGGTTTAGGAGGAGGCAGCAGTTTGAGAACCATTGTTCTACAGTATTGAATGCTTTTTGGATAAGGCACTGTAGTTCAGATGGGAGAAGTGGCTGAACAAATTATAGTAGAGTCATCTGCATATTGAATACAGGTGGCATGTGGAATTGCTGAGTGAAGGTCATTGATATAAATGGAAAATAGGAGTGGGCCTAATATGAAGCCCTGAGGAACACCAAGGGAAATGGGAAGGTGATTAGATAGTTTATTGTGCTAGAGTACAGCCTGCTGTCTGCTTTCTAGGTAAGATTTGAACCAATTTATGGCTAGAGGTTTGAGTGAAAGGGATTTCAGTATATGTAAAAAGAGTTGGTGATTAACCATATCAAAAGCTTTTGATAAATCAATGAAGACTGCAGAGGAAAGAATATTTTTGTTATGGTATTTGTTAATGCAGTCTGTGAAGGATAGCAGGGCAGTGTTGCTACTGTGTAAATGTCTGAATCTATGTTGCCAGTTGGCAAGCAAGTTGTTTTGGAGTAGGTAGTTAAGTAGTTGCTTATGGATGCACTTCTCCATTATTTTTGTAGGAGGAGATAATAGAGCTACAGGACGAAAGTTAGAGAAGTCATTGGAGTTCCCACCTTTATGTAGTGAGATGATATGAGACATTTTCCAGATAGATGGGATAGCTCCTTCACTTATGGTTCTGTTAATCAGAATGGAAATGGGACAGGCAATGGCTTTAGCTCCTTTTTGCAGGTATTCTGCCGGAAGTTGGTCAGCTGAGGGGTTGGTAGGTTTTCATTTTTAGAGAAGGGAGCAAATAAAGGAAGTAGACACTGGTTGTAACTAAAATGATGGGGATGGGCTTGTAGTAGAAGTAGGCAGATTTGAGGTATCAGGAGACAGATGGCTAGCAAGTGTTTGGATGGTGTCTGTGAAAAAGAATTGAAGGCATTAGCAGTATGTGTGGGATTCTTGGGGTTAGAGCCTAATGGGTTAGGTGTGATAGATTGACCTGGGTATAGAAGTTTGTTAATGCTAGTCCAAAACTTTTGTGGTTTCTTTTGGTAAGTTTGCTGTAATTGGAGATAAAAGTTTTTTTTTGTCTATCATTATGGCTTTTTTTGTATTATTTCTAAGTTACCTAAAGGTTTGGTGATTTGTAGGATTCTTAGTAGTACTCCATTTTTCCCTGGATTTGTTTCTGAGACGGATTTTTTGCCTAGTAGCATTTGAGAGCCAAGGGGCTAGAGTAGCTTTATTTTTAACAGAGGGTTTTGGGATGTGGTGGTCCAGGATGGCTAAGAATGTAGAATTTGTTTGATTTACCAGATGTGAAGGTTAAAAAAAAAAATAAATAAATAAATATTTTTTTTCAAGGGTGAAGTTTTGGGACAAGGGATAGTTTAAGGATGTCATGGAGCTCATTGGGCTCCTGAATTTTGCAAATTTTGGGGGGAATGGTTTGCGTTTTTGGATGGCAGGATGGAAGGATGTTTGGAGGACTAATTTACAGGAAGGAAGGACGTTTGGAGGAGGGATGTCACTATTTGGAATTAGTTTCAGTTTTTCTGGCATTGAATGTTTATTAGGTAAAGCTGTGGGAAAATGGGTAATTTTTATTTGGGCAATAGGGCAATAGTGTGAGCCCCTGCTAGTGTCAGTAGAGGTGTAAGTTTGGTTTGGAATGATTAGATGTAGTACAGGATTCCAGGGAAGCTTTTGGTAGTAAGGAATACGTTAGGGCATTGCAAGACATTGTTAAATTGTGTTTAGTCTAGGATAAAAGGTGTGAAGAAAATGAAAATACTGTCATCTGTGTTAGCATTTCTGGCAGGAAATGTGTGTATATTCTCAGATTAACTTGTATTGTATGCCAGCATGTCTAATTGTGAAAATGTAAATATGTGTTTAAAATGTTAAGTATTTCTCTATTTATATAAAACATTTAAAGAATATGTCAGGGTTTTGATACATTTCTAATTGCACATATTTGTGAGGGAGATTCTAAAGTACAAACTGTCTGCAGAAAATCAGCTAATGAAGTAGGTGATCTCATTATTTTTTTTTATTTTATTTTTATTTATTTTACATTTGTTGAGCGGGCTAGTCTAACTGGATACATGTCCATTTTCAGTAGAGGCCCCGAGAGAAAAGCTCCAAGACACATACAAAATACAATATAGAAAGTTGTAACAGTCCAAGGTTAAAAAAATAACAGCTATTGTTAATAAAATATTGTTAATAAAAAATACAAAATACAATACCCATAATGAGCATAACACAAACAGTAAACAGTACTAGGTAATGTACAAGAGATGATACTATATACATATAAACATATATTTGATTTGCAATAACATGGTCTATTGATTCTTTAAGGATAAGTCTATAAAGATGAAGAGTATTCATTAGTGTAAAGGAAGAAAGTTAGTCAGGGTTAGTACAGGAGCATAACCAGTGTGTATTGAGAAATAGTTTTAGATTCTTTTGAAAAAGTGTAAGAGAAGACAGAGTTACAAGTTCAGTGGGTAGTAGATTCCATAGCTTTCCAACAGTATTAGAGAACAGGGAGTCTCCTGCTGAGTTGTTGGATCTGCAAGTATTAATCATCAGTTTTTTTGAGGAGTGTAAATTCTTAAGATTGTTGTAAGAGGTAATGAGGCTAGTGAGTATTGGAGTGTTGGTGGGTTGATACAGGGTCTTATGGTCTATAGCAAGCTGGTGAAATTGAAGCTGGTTCTCTAGCCATCCTAGTTGTTTTAGATTAAGACAGTGATGAGTTCTGAAAGGAGAGCCAGTGGCAAATCTAGCATTATTATTATAGGATATTTCCAGTTTGTTGAGGTTGTTTTTAGAAAGATTAGTGTATATAGGTGAAGCATAGAGGAGAGTGGAGAATAAGTGAGTTCTGGCTATAGCAGTCCTAGCTACTGGTATAAGAAAGGGTTTGATTCTATAGAGGGATCCCAATTTTTTGTTGATTGATTTTATTGCACTGTTTATATGAGTATCAAAGTTGAGGTTGTTATCTATTGTTATTCCTAAGAGTTTAGTGGTTGGGTCGGGAGAAATGAGTGTGAAATTTATAGGGGTGGACTTTCGGGTTGGCGTGAAAAGTAAAAGTTTAGTTTTGGGGGGGTTTAGGAGGAGGCAGCGGTTTGAGAACCATTGTTCTACAGTATTGAATGCTTTTTGGGTAAGGGACTGTAGTTCAGTTGGGAGAAGTAGCTGAACAAATTATAGTAGAGTCATCTGCATATTGAATACAGGTGGCATGTGAAATTGCTGAGTGAAGGTCTTTAATATAAATGGAAAATAGGAGTGGGCCTAATATGGAGCCCTGAGGAACACCAAGGGAAGTGGGAAGGTGATTAGATAGTTTATTGTGCCAGAGTACAGCCTGCTGTCTGTTTTCTAGGTAAGATTTGAACCAATTTATGGCTAGAGGTTCGAGTGAAAGGGATTTCAGTATATGTAAAAAGAGTTGGTGAATAACCATAACAAAAGCTTTAGATAAATCAATGAAGACTTCAGAGGAAAGAATATTTTTGTTACAGTTTTTGTTAATGCAGTCTGTGAAGGATTGCAGGTCAGTGGTGGTACTGTATCTGAATCCATCTTGACAGTTGGCAGGTAAGTTGTTTTGGAGTAGGTTGTTAAGTAGTTGCTTATGGATGCACTTGTCTATTATTTTTGCAAGAGGAGATAGTAGAGCTATAGGAAGAAAGTTAGAGAAGTCATTGGAGTTCCCACCTTTATGTAGTGGGATGATATGAGAAATGTTCGAGATAAATGGGATAGCTCCTTCACATATGGTTCTGTTAATCAGAATGGAAATGGGATAGGCAATGGCTTTAGCTCATTTTGCAGGTATTCTGCCAGAAGTTGGTCAGCTGAGGGGTGGTAGGTTTTCATTTTTGGAGAAGGGAGTAAATAAAGGAAGTAGACACTGGTTGTAACTAAAATGATGGGGATGGGCTTGTAGTAGAAGTAGGCAGATTTGAGGTATCAGGAGACAGATGGCTAGCAAGTGTTTAGATGGTGTCTGTGAATAAAGAATTGAAGGCATTAGCAGTATGTGTGGGATTCTTGGGGTTACAGCCTAGTGGGTTAGGTGTGATAGATTGACCTGGGTATAGAAGTTTGTTAATGCTAGTCCAAAACTTTTGTGGTTTCTTTTAGTAGGTTTGCTGTAATTGGAGGTAAAAGTTTTTTTTGTCTAACAGGATGGCTTTTTTTGTATTATTTCTAAGTTGCCTAAAGGTTTGTTGATTTGTAGGATTCTTAGTAGTACGCCATTTTCCCAGGATTTGTTTCTGAGAAGGATTTTTTGCCTAGTAGCATTTGAGAGCCAAGGGGCTGGTTTAGCTTTATTTCTAACAGAGCGTGTTGGGGCGTGGTGGTCCAGGATGGCTAAGAATGTAAAATTGAACTATTCTACTGCTTCATTTAGTGGGTGGGATTTTAGTGGTGACCAATTACATTGCTTGAGTTCTGTCTGGAAAAGTTCTGGGTTAAATTGCTTTTTGGTGCGTACTGTCCTGAAAATGTTTGGGTAAGTTAGGTTGGTTTTATGTCTGATAATATAAGTTAGTGAGTGGTCACTTAGGTCATCTGGGAGGATTCCTACTCTGTATGTTTGATGAGTATTAGTAAGTATCCAATCTAAGGTACTTTCTTTGTTATTGGGTCTATTAGTTCTGGTAGGGGAGTTAATAGTTTGTAAGAAGCCGTATAGGTTAATATGGGTGGTGGGGTGTGTATTACTACAGGACTTCCAGTCGATATTAAAGTCTCCTAGGACTATGGCTTCTTGTGGGAGATTAACAGAAAGCCAGTTAAAGATATTTTCAAGGGTATTAATGTTATTTCCTGGAGGAAGATAGATACAGATAATATTTATGGATTTACGTGAGTTGACCTGAAATTTAGAGATGAGTATTTCAGCACTATTGTCTGAAGGTGGTCTAAAATTTACAGTGTTAACATATAGCTCTGCTTTATAATGGATTGCTACCCCTCCTCCTTTTTTGGCTGTCCTGTCTAGTCTAAGGATATTGTAACCAGGTGGGGTGACTTCATAGTCTTTAACAGTAGGTTTTAGCCAAGTTTCAGATAAACATAGGATGTCAAGTAGGTGGACATCTAGGAGAGCATGTAGGTGGGCAATTTTATTGTTAATGCTGCGTATATTGAGATGTGCTCTAGAGAGTGAGTTAGAAGGTTTGGTAGGGGCTTGGGTACTAGTGTTATTAGGGTTGCAGTTTACAGTGGTAAAGGTATAGTTTGGGCCAGGGTTAGGATGAATGTCCCTGTTTAGTAAGGAGTGGAGGTATATTCTATTTTTAGGGTGGTGAAGCTTACAATAATAGTAAAATAATTTTGTAATATTTAGATTGGTATACTTAATGTGTGCTAGTCTACGATATTTGGCTAGTAGGTAGTTGGGTTTGGATATGCTGTTTGTGAAGTTTAGAGAGATAGCTAATGGTGGTGTCGAAAGGGAGTTTGGAGGGGAAGAGAAGGGTGGAATATAGTGGTTGTTCATAGGGGGTTAGCAGATGTGCAGTTGTTAGAGGAGGAAAGAGTGAGACCAAGAGTAATAGTTATATTTGGTGTGGGATGGGTGATACAGACATTATATTGGATTGAGAAGTGGGAGAAGAATGGGAGGTAAGGGAGGAATGGGAGGTTTGAGAAGTGGGAGAAGAATGGGAGGTAAGGTGCTGTGAACAGATAAGGAGATATATCAATAGGTGAGGTGATGTAACAAGGAGGGATGGGAGGTAAGGTAGTAAGATGTGTGATGTGATAAGGAGGGTTGGGAGTGTTAATGAGGTGATCTGCTAGATTGGAGCAGATGTGATGGGGGTGTGGCTTTAGAAGAATAAATATAGGAGCAGTTGGAGCGTGTGGGAATTGGGGGCAGGGTAGGGGAGCAGAGTGAGCCCGCAGGGCGAACGGAGCGGGTAGATACAAGAGAGAAGACTGTCGAGGATGACAATCAGTGAAGTATGAAAGTCTGCAAGTAAGTCTGAAAGTAAGAGATGTAGAAGAATGTTAAGAGGCTAGCAAGAATAGACTTGGGATGTTAGAGGAGTCGTATGTGATTAAGATATACTGGGACAAAAATTAGATAGTGAAACAGTAATCAGAAGAAGACTGGGAACTGAGTTTGGGAGATTTGGTAAAGAAAAGGTAAAGAAATTACAAGACAGAAAACTTATATTATTTCGCCACATGGTGGTCAGTCACTTTATTGCAACAAAGAAGTCCCCAAAAGGGGATGGCAGGCTAAGGGAGAGGGGGGAGATAACCTGGTTTGAGATAAAGAGGGTATAAACTGGGAAGTAAGGGTTAATTAAAATGCTAAAGGGGGGTTGGCTGCTGGCTATCCTGGCTGGGAAGCTTGCCTAACCTAGCAGTATCTTTATATTAATGTTATTATTAAAGTTTCTAGCAGCTGTTACAACACATACTTTCACTGTCTTTTTTTAAGAAAATGTCTCTCAGGGAGCTGGTAGGTTAATTCTTTAATCTGGACTATTTTCTTAGGCGTCCAGTAGGGCACATTCAGGAGAGATAGTGCAGGGACTTGCAGGAACACAAGGCTGATACATGTAGAAAGAGAGAAAAAGTTAGTGAGGCAAACAATGCATGAACTAGAGAGCACTAGCAAAGAGTTTTCACAGGCACAGTTACATGTGTTACCTCAGCAGGAAATCACAATATTCTATGTGTGTATTCCAAACATATATTGATTCCAGTTCTTATCAGGTACTACTAGGAGATCACAATGTTCTATAAGTTTATCCCAAAAAATATTGATTCCAGTTCTTTTCAGGTACTACAGTAGTTCTAAAATTTCTCATTCTCATTAGAATGTTCCTGGTTGCTAGGCAATTATTTGAACAGCTGATTAACAGGAAAAATCATTTTTTTCAAATAGCTATTTTTAAAATAAGTCAATTGAAGGGCAGTTAGTGAAGACCAGCAGTTAGTGAAGAGTTGCAGTCAGTTATAGTGCTGTGCAGTGCATATACAGGAAAAAGGACTCACCAAAAAATGTAAGCCAACTTTTGCCTTATTGTTATATTTTAAATTAGATCATGGACAGTATTTTCTAGTTAGGTTAGGAAAGTTTAGTTATTTAGATGTTGCGCTCTTAAGGGAAATTGTGGAATTCTCCTCTTGTGTGCTCTATGCTCTGGTGTTTTCCATGATGCTCCCACATTGGAGTCAGTGGTGAAGACTGAGTTTTTCTAAAATGATGGACTTCTTTCGTACATTTTAATTTTATATTTCTGGTGATTGAATTCTGGTGTTTATTAAAAATTATTAATTTACATTCTTGTACTCATTTTACTTATTATCAAAAGTTTTTCATTAATTTAGATTGTGGCTGGACAATCAGTGTATTCTTTAGATATTAGAGAGTGCTTATATCTGTTTGATACTCCCCAGGTCACCGCATATGCATGGCTGCTTCTGGTCATAGCTATCATTTATTGTGAAAGTTATTTTTTTTGATCAGGCTGTGTGGACATGTCTGACTCTGGTGGTTGCATTTACTTTTTGTATTGGGAAGGGGGCACAGCTGGAAATATGTGTCAGGCTTCCCATAAGTGTTTGAGTGTGTGAGATTTACATGTTTGAGTGCAAATGAGTTAAATGTCTTAAATTGGAAGATATTGCTCTGAAGTGTATGATAAGGGATCACACTTGGGGTGGAGAGAGGGGTATATAGTCCAGTCCCAGGACAATAGAGTATTTTTCTGTTGTGCTCTTAAGGGAAATTGTGGAATTCTCCTCTTGTGTGCTCTATGCTCTGGTGTTTTCCATGATGCTCCCACATTGGAGTCAGTGGTGAAGATTGAGGATCTTTAATTACTGGCCCAGATTGCAAGTAGAGGATGTCAGATTCTTTGTGTTAGTCTATTGAGATATTAGCTGGATGTCAGATTTTAATTGGTCATACTGGTGGGATATTGGCTGGATGTCACATTTAATTGTTGGCAGCTTAGTGGGATTCTTAATTGAATTTCAGTAGCCTGTGGGAAGTTGTTGTTAAGGTGAGCACTATTGACAGCCACAAGGTAAGCATTCAGAATTTCAATCCACTACAGTTTTATTTACTTATTTATTTTTAGTTAGATAGTCATGGATAGCAGGCAAGGATGATAGCAGATAGCAAGCTGACAAATATCCAGATGGCTAAGGATTGTAAAGCCAGAGGATTTGTGCATGCCAACCTGACAAAGGAAGCAATGATTTTGGCCTTGGTTGCATCCACAGCTCAGACCAGCCATTTGGAGGATATCCATTTTGGTGCTGGTGATGTGTAGCCTGTCGTGACAGAACCGTCCACCTTTTCTTCAGAGGATCTGAGAATCCTTCTGGAGTTAGACAGACTGTGCCTGAAAGCCAAAGGACTGGAGGCTGAGGAAAGGGAGAAGGAGTGCTGATATGAACTGGAGGCTAAGGAGAAACAGCTCCAATATGAACTGGAAGCCAAATGACTGGAAGCTCAATGACTGGAGGCCAGACATCTTGAACTGGAATTAATAGAGAAACTAAGGCTTTTAGAAGTTGAGGAAATGCGATACAGGGTGAGGAGAATGAGAGACAGTGCCAGCATGAAGTGGAGCTTCTTACCATTATAAAGGGTCATGGAGGTAATGGTAACAGCAGCCATATGTTCACCAAGGCAGAGTGAGAAACAGAAGGTGAGGGAGCCAGTAATTGTGAATGACAAACTGCCAGTGGCAAGTTGCATAGAAACAACCGGGGTGACAAATTATCACCAAATTGTATATCCTAACCTAGTAGATGGTAAAGAGGTAACTGCTAAGAGGCACATAGCTTTTGATATAACCACTGTGAGGCCTTCAGTTGTTACAGAAGAGCAGTACTTGCTTGGGCAGTCCACTCCAGTCAGAGCATTTTGAGGCACCCAGTTCCAAATATCTTTGGCTAGGGTTCAACTTGACTGGTTGGGTGGAAGAGGAAGGAAGCAAGTAGGTATGTTTGAGGATATTCCTGCAGATGTCCTGAAAGGGAATGCCTTTGATGATGCAGTACTTTGTGTACATGCAGTGACACGAAGTCAGGCTTGGAGAAAGGCATGTATGTTCAGTAGTCTGGGAGAGACCCAGAAAGATCTCATACCTGAAGCTGGGACTGGTGTGATGGCTATTTCAGAAAAGATGCTATCTGCTAGCAGTAAGTCTGAATGTGATCCATAGCTGCTTGTTGGTACTGATGTTTTCTTGGACACAGTGACTGCAAAGATGGAGGTTAATGGTGGTATCCAGAGTGACAGCAAGGCACAGCTGTCAAAAGTGACTAGGCTTCCTGCAGAGGTTGAGCTGGAGAAGGTCATGAAGGTAGAGTTGAGACAGGCTCAACCTACAGATCCTACATTACAAAGTTTGAATGAGATGGCTAAGGAGGCACCTGAAGCTTAAGGAAGAGGGGAGTCTGTATACTGGAACAAAGATTTGTTATATAGAGATTGGACTACTGGAGGTGGGCTAGAAGGTGAAGTAACATGGCAGTTGGCAGTGCCTAGAGCTTATCTGTGGAGAATCAGCTGATCAAGTAGGTGATGTCATTTGAATGTTCCTGGTCAGTAGGTCATTATTTGAACAGCTGATTGCCAGGGAAAATAACTTTTTTCAAACAGCGGACTGTTATTTTTAAAATAATGCATTTGAAAGACAGTTAGTAAACAGTTGGAGTCAGTTACAGTGCTGTGCAGCACATAACCAGGAAAAAGAACTCACCAAAAAAATGTAAGTCTGCCATTGCCTTACTGTTTTGTTTTAGACTAGATCAAGGATAGTATTCTGTAGTCAGTTTAGAAATGTTATGTTAAGTTTTTCTAAGATGATGCACTTCTAGCCTACAGTTTAATTTTATATTTCTGGTGACTGATTTATGGTGTTTATTGAAAGTTATTGAATTACATTATTGTAATAAATTTACTTATTATTAAATGTTTTTCATTACTTCATATTGTGGCTGGACAATCAGTGTATTTTTTAGAGATTAGAGAGTGTTTATACCTGGTTGATACTCCCCATTGATCACCCTTTGAAGGGCATGTAGACCTGTCTGACTCTGGTGGCAGCATTTCCCTTTTTTATTGTGGAGAAGACACAGCTGTAAATCTGTGTCAGGCTTCCCATAAGTGTTTGAGTGTGTGAGATTTAAATTTATTTTGAGTGTGAGTGAGTCAGGAGTCTTAAACTGGAAGACATTGCTCTGATGTGTATGATAAGGGAATACATTTGGGGTGGACAGAGGTATATAGTCCAGTCCCAGAATACTAGAGTATGCTCCTGTTGTGCTCTTAAGGGTAATTGTTTAAGTTTCCTCTTGTGTGCTCTGTGCTCTGGTGTTTTCTGTGACACTCCCATACAGGAATCACTGGTGAGGATTGAGGCTCCTTAATTACTGACCAGGTTTTAAGTAGGGGACATCACATTATTGGTGACAGTCCAGTGAGATATTAGCTGGATGTCATATTTTAATTTGTGGCACTGGTGGAATATTGAGTCGACGTCACACAAGGCAAGGCAGTTCAGTTGGTCAAGGTGGTTTTAGTTCCAATTAGTATAGTTGCTCAGGTGACAATGTTATGTGACTTGACTAGATTTGGGATGGTGGGTCATATGTTTGAAAGGTTGGGGTTAGGTCTGATAGAGTGAAGAATAACAGGCTATAGCTATGGACAAGATAAGTTTTGTTGGAAAGTTGGTGTTGGTAGATGGGGGTTCATTGAGTTACCATATAGGGGTATTCCCTTTATGGATGTATTGAATTCATTGTGAAGGTGGTGCATAGGTCAGAGAATGCTATGTTGGTCATCGGATGTTTTGCTTTATAATAGTGGGTATGGTGTTGGATTATTAAACTGATCTGTTTGAAAATAAAATCTCATTTTGGTAATTATTGTATCCTTTGGGTGGCAAAAAGGTGCTGTAGTTAAGCAGGATGGTATGCAGTTGGCATTGGGGCTTTTTACTGCTGATGGTACATTTGGCAGGTAATCACTTGGATATAATTACAAAGCTACCACTCGTAGTTAGGATAACTGAGGATATTTTTGATTTACAGAAGTTTTACAATGGTATAAATATGCAGTTGGGCTTGCATTTGTCGCATGGTGTTGAGGAGTTTAATATTGGCAGTACATTGGGCAGGTAATGACTTGGGTATAAATATGAAGCTACCATTGTTAGCAAGGATAATTGAAGTTATGTTTGATTTACAGAGATTTTCAAGGGTATGGATATTTTGTGTTAGAGAGGGATCCTTGATTTACTTTCAGAAGATTAGGTAAGGGGTTGCTTAGGGTATTTATATGACAGCACTTTGGAATATTAATGAAAGGCATCCAGTTTGCTTCAGTGAGAATGGATTGCACCAAATGATGTTTGGCATTAACCTTTTTAATGTATAGTTCAGTTTGTTTTGAAAGGTTTGATTGGAAAATGTTGGTATGAAAGAGGGGAAACAGCTTGGTCAGGCTGGTGGGCACAGAAGAGATGCAGGATTGCCCCTCTTCTATTCCCCTTCTGGTGTTGGATGTTCATTTCAATGAACTAAGGCATGAAAGTGAGTAGTTGGACATTGCTTGGAAAGTAAATGTAAGCGAGCATAGGCAAGGATGCTGCTTATGTTGGTTGGATGATTAATTAAATAATTGGGAAATGAAAGTGAGCGAGTTGGACACTGCCAGGTAAGTAAAATAAGTGAGTGGGGTAAGAATGCTGCTTATTTAGTCAGGATGAGCGAGGTCACACTACCCTAGCTAACAGCTATATGGATGTTTATGCTGTTATTAATAAATTATTGAAAAGAGACATGGAAGAGCTCTTAGAATCAAGTGGCCCAGGCAGGTATGACCCTAGCCCTGAGTAGCATCCTGCCTTCTCCCAGAATGATACCACAGCGTAAGGACAAAATGATTGACTTCAACAATTGACTAAGCTTCTGGTGTCATTCAAAGGTGATCCAGTGTCTGTCTGTCTGGGACGACATGATCGACAGACCACAATGCTTTGCCAGAGATGGCCTGCACCTGTCGCCCCTGGGATTCAGGTTACTGGCTAAGGCTCTTTCCACCCATATAGTGCCTTTTTTAGGCAAAGTTCAAAGGACAAAACCACCACCGTAACAGGTACAAGCATGCAAAATCTGAAGGTAATGCTACTCAATGCTAGAAGTCAAAACCTCAAAATGCACTCTCACAAGGCACTCCTAAAAATGGAGAATATCGATAGCTGTGCAGTAACTGAGACCTGGTTCAATGCTTCAGGGAGCACCCCTGCAATACAAGGCTACAACTCTTACCACACTTTTCAGCAACCAAAACAGGACCAAAACACTATGATGGAGGTGTGTCCATATTCACCAAGGATATTAACACCACCAGGCTAGTTGCCCAATACAATGTGTCTAAAATTCTCCAGGAGCAATTAACACTAGGTAAGACTGCTATCCAAACTGTAGCTTGCTACAGATCCCCCACCATGCCCCAAGATTCTTACTACACCTTTTTAAACATACTGGAAAATATTAAGATACAACCAAACATCCGAATGCTGGGTGATTTCAACTACCCTGCCATTAACTGGGAAAACTACTTGCGTACCAACACCTTTGCCCAAAGATTCTTGGAATTCATAAATTTCAATGCCCTGGATCAACTAATCCATAGTCCCACCAGGGGGTTCCAATATCCTAGACCTGGTCATTACAAACATGGGAAATCGATGCTCTACACCTATGGTCACCCCCCTCATTGGTTAGGTATGACCATAAGCTTATCACCCTTGACATCCACATTCCATCCCCACCCCCCATTAAGGAAACCACCATAAAAAAACTTCTCCAAAGCCAACTTCATGCTACTCAAGTCAGAAGTGACAAACTTCATGACACCCATTCAGACGGGAACTGAAAGTTTGACTGCTGAATCCTACACTAAGGTAGGTACGAGTACATCCACTCGTGCATGAATCATGCCATCCCAAATAGAACCAAGATGCTCTCCTTCAAAAAAAGGAAGAAAATCTGGTGGTCACCTGTCATAAACAAACTTTACAACAAAAGGAAGAAACTGTTGCAGAAAAGAGGAAAATCCCAGGATGCAAAAAATCTCCCTTAGCAGCCTCAGTAAGAAGCTAAGATCCATCATAAAATCCTCCAAAGCTAGTTATGAAAATAAAATTGCCAAAGATTACAAAGACAACCACAAGGCATTCTATAACTATGTCAAGAATCTAAATGGCAATACTCAGATCTGCTCTGAGCTACAACAGAATGGTTTCAAATATACTGATCCCAAGGATATTGCCAATATCCTGACAGATCGATTCAGTGCCAACTTCACCCCCCCCCCTCACTCCCTAAAGGGCCCATCTCAATACCGAAAGATTGCCAAATTCTGGTAATAATGGCCACATAGGTAAAAAATTCACTCTCCAAAGCTAAGAATACGGAATCCATGGGACCAGACAACATCCCAGGCTGTGTACTACATGAACTACAAAATTAACTGGCACCTCACCTAAGTGTCATTTTTAATCATAGCCTCACCTCGGGCTTCATGCCCACTGAGTGGCGCACAGCTACAGTTATCCCCACTCCACAAGGGGGATCCACCTTGGATCCCGGGAACTACCGTCCCATCAGTCTGCTGAGCCTGATCTGCAAGGCCATGGAACATATTATCATGGAACTTATAAACAAATCATTGGCAACCTACAAACACTGGACCCCACCCAGTTTGGGTTCGTAAAGGGACGATCTTGTCTCCTGAACCTGAATGACTTCTTTGAATCAGTCTCCAGAGCTGTGGATGAGGGTAAGACAGTCCACACAGCCTATCTTGACCTTGCCAAGGCCTTCAACACCATCCCCCACTCTGGAATCGTAGATAAACTTACTAAACTGGGCATTATTCCCTATATCGCTTGATGGGTTGCCAACTAGCTTACTGACAGAACCCACACTGTAAAAGTAGCTGACTCCAAATCCAGCTCCAGATAAGTGAAAAGTAGAGAACCTCAGGGTTCAGTCCTGGTACTGCTCTTCTTTGGCATCTACTTCTCTGAAGTACAGGCCAACACTAAGGGACTCAGGCTAACAAAGTTCGCAGATGACTGCAAATTGGGAGCCATTATTGAATCCCCAAATGATGTGGATATTTTACAAAAGGGCCTTACAGAAACAGATGCTTGGTGCCAGAGCTATGGGCTCAAGCTCAATGCCAAGAAATGTTTAGTTATCTCCTTTGGGAAAAAAATGTACTCATGAATTACCACATAGGTGGCAGTACACTAAACACTGAAAGTGTGATAAGAGACTTAGGGACACAGGTGGACAGTGGTCTCACCTTCGATAACCACAATGCCACAACAGTCAGGAAATCCTTCTATGTGGCACACCTCATCACTAAGGGCTTTTCATCCAGAAAAAAAGGAGGTCATTGGCCCACTGTACTCATCCCTCATTAGAACCATTATAGAATACAATGCCCCATTTGGTATGTACCTCTCAAGACATCTGCAACAACTGGAAAGGCCACAGAAATACCTCACTAAAAGAATCACAGACCTAAAGCAGATGCCCTATGCTGACCATCTAAAAAAACTCCAGCTATACTCTGTCACACATTGTCTACACAGAGGCAATCTCTGCTTAACATACAAGTCCATGTCAAACCCAGACCTGTTGGACATGCTACACTTAAAGAAATCTCAATCCCTCAGAGCCACATGCTCCAAGGATCTAAAACTTGTCATCACAATAAACAAAACATGCTGGAGGGATAGGTTCCTGACCCAGAGATTCCTCAGACTCTGGAATAGACTGCCCATACATGTCAAGCAGAGCACCTCTTTGGCTCTCTTCAGAAAGAACCTTGATGATTGGATGGGAGATAGGAAATTTACCCCGGGCATCACAACAGTCACCCTGCTAGACAGGGATCCAGGGAAGTATTGTGGGAAGAAATAACCAGGGGGTTGTTATGGCTAGGCTTATATAGACCCTAGGGCCAATAGCCTAGTACCAACATATATATATATATATATATATATATATATATATATATATATATATGATTTTTTTTTAGGTAGTTGATATTGTCGAGACATATTAGGGATGGAGGTTTCAATAACAAACCAGAGATTAATGAAGCTCACTGGCAGCTGTTGTTGAGAGCTGATTGACTTCCAGGGCTCAATGGCAATATGAACATCAAATGATTTAAAATCTAGAAAACATACTTGATTTGTAATGGTTTTTCAATGTTATTTTTAACATCTCTTGAACTGTTGCTATGGTTTTGTTTACATGGCTGTTTTACTCAATACATTTAATCAGTTGATAGTTATCCTGTCACTTTCAATGTTTTTAAATCCACCTTTTTGGAGATTTTCCTTGGTTCTGAGGAAGTTCCTTTACATTTGGAATGAAAATGCTCAACTAATATATTTGTTTTGTGGGTCCATCTTTTGTAATGTGATACACATTTCTTTTATCTAGTTATGGTATCATAGAGTTCATAGCTCTGCAATCAGTCAAAAAAACAAAAACAGAAAAAAAAAAAAAACTGTCTTCTGCCATAACTTTATTTTCTACCAAAAATGAGGCAAGAATTATGCAGGTGTTGAAACTGCTGTCAAGAAAAGTCCTGCAATTATGAGCAAATACTTTGAGGACAATACCACCCCATTCCATTTCCCATTTCTTACTCCCATGCAGCACTTTAAACAATGTAATACTTTCTGCTCTTTTCTCTCTCATATAAATAACGGGTAACAACACTTACAAATCATTGTTTCACCTGTTCTGGTGATTTTTGTTGCATTGTGTGGAGAGGTGAGAATTGGTGGAATCTATCTGAAAGATAACAATTATTGTTATGAGCAGATGTTTACATGACATTTCCCCAGCACAAAGATATTGATCACCTTCGCTATCATTTTAATATTATATTGATATTAATTTGTTGTTGATAGCTGTGGGAACTAAATAACTTATTCTCATATTTATTATTTTTTTCTGATTAGTAGTTAGTAATATGTGAAATTCCATATCAGGAAATATGTTTATGGAGAGTCACAGTGATAAAAAATGCTGCTGTTGTATGTCAATGTGCACTGTTGAGAGCTAAAACTGAAATATGCTCAAGAGTATTTTACAGCAACAAACACCATTCAGAAAAGATAACATAGAAGGCTAGCTAGAAAAAAAACATGACAGTAACCTGTTTGTTCCTCATTGACTGTTTTTCTGTTACCACTAATTTTTTTTTTTAACGATTTAATGAGAGCTGGTTTTAAGAAGGAGGTGTGGGTCTGTAGTGATAATATGTGCAACCCTCACACTTTTTAAACAAAGTGAATGGCTGACCAGTTGCATACCTATGTATGTCTCCTGTTTGAGAGGCAGCAATATAAAATGGAATATAGTGAAATAACACTCATTGAAAAGTCAGTGTAGAACATGCATATCCTACAGGCGATGTACTATTTACTCAACTTTGATTCTCATTTTCACAAGGAATATTTGTTTCATTCTATAATTTATGTTAAGAATATTGTATAGGGAAGTACAAGTAGCAGTTTGTGCCTTACTTCTGTATGAATGACAATCTTAAAGTAAGACTTGAATATCTCCATAACAGATACAATGCTTAGAATATCAGTATAAAATATTAATGCTTGTATATAATTCTTTCATTCCCAAGATCCACCAGATTTTCTCTCCTCTTTTTAAGTAGTAAAATGGTGCTTGAAGCAGGGGCAGCTCATGCTATTGGATTGCAGGACTGCAACCCCCCCCCCCCCCAGCTGAAAATAAAATAAAACAAAATTAAAAGAAAAAATGAAATAAAAAAAAAACAAAACAAAAGTGACTCCCAGAACTAGTGCATGCATGTTCATGGCATTCCCAGAAATACACACATGCACACAGGAATCTGGCTGCTGGTGAACCAGTCCGGATTAGAAAGATAACATTCAGACAACAGAGATCCCAGAAGTTTATGCAGTTATAACTGCATAGACTGGAAGGGGATCAGACTGCAACATCTGCAAGCTGGCAAGCTGGGTAATTTGCTCTCATGGGGCTGTTTTGAAACAAATGTACTGAACTCTTTAGGGACTTTGAAGCTGCGGCAGTTAACAAAGGACTTTTTTAAAACTTGTACTGGACTCCTTTTAACAAAGCTAAGACTCTGCAGGAGTGGTGTGTGTGTGTGTGTGTGTGTGTGTGTGTGTGTGTGTGTGTGTAAAATGCCCCAGTTAAATATAATTGGGGGCTAGACTCAAACCCTCTATCTTGGGAAGCAGGTAGCAAGAGCTTGAATTCCCTATCCACCACAGCTTGTGAAATGTGTGCCTCATATTTTTGTTCTGTTCTGTTCCTCATAAAATCTGCGGTTTTCTGGATTTTAAATTCACTAAATAATGACAGGCATTTGAATTTCTGACTTCATATTCTTCAGAAAGTACATGGTAACACAAAACCTTTTATTCTAGCAATTTTCTGTTTTCAAGATCAATATTTGAAATTTGTCCCTATTTTTGGGTCTGTATTCCCCAATTATTGGCTTTGTCCAGGTTTTTTGTGCTAAGAGGTTGAGAGCTATGGTGAGAATTTAATTCAATTAATATGTTTGGGGACTGTATTCCCCCATTATTGACTTTGTCTAGATGTTTTGTGCTAAGTGGTTGAGATCAATAGTGAGAAGTGAATTCACTAAATGATAGCCATTAAAGTTTTTTTCACGAACAGCTGATTTGGCATAGTGGCATGTTGCTCCGACTGTAGTGCACAGGGTCCGGGGGCCATGACTTGGCAGTGAAATGCATAGTGGTAACACTGCATTTTATTCTAGCAGCTTTCCAAGATTATACAAGCAATGTTCAAAATGTGCCCATAATTTTTGGGCTTTTGCCCCCCCCCCCCAATAAATGTTGGCTTTTTCCAGATTTCTTCTCCTTCAAAGCTGAGAGATACAGTTGAGTGTTGAGTGGATTTTACAAGGAGCTGAGTGCTTGAATAGAAGTTTAGTGCTGATTTTACTAAGTCTATTTGCATTGTTAAAATCACAACTGGTAGTGTATTTGCTCTTGACGCATAAGGCTGTGGGTTCTACTCCCACAGTACATAGATGCATTGTTGATACTGTACTGTGTTGTACTTTTAAAGGGTGTGGATGCTGCATTCCTGAGAATGTCTTCTTTGGTGGAGATACCTAGTAACAATGAACTTGTTATCAATTTACCATCCATTCCCTACTGCAATATTAGTAGCTTATCACTTTTTTTAATGTAACTTATGCAATCTATTCCTCAAGGGCAACAGGCACTTTATCTGTAGATGAAACAATGAAATATAAAGTTGTTTGCTAGCAGCAACCACTTCATTAGTTACAGATCTCTTTAATGTGGAATTATTTAGATGTCTTTTACTTCTACAGAGATTGTGCATATTTACTGATAATGGTGGACTGTAGAAGTTTGAGTAGACTTTTGTGTTGGAAATGTTCTGAATTGGACAGTTTTGTCATTATTGTCGCATTGTTTACTGGAAAAATGTTCAAAGCAATACATTTAAAACGGCCTCTAACAACTGTACTGGATTATACAAGGAATCTAATTTAATACAGTCAGGAAGGTGTATCAAAGAACACATGTATGTTTCCTGTGCAAGGGGCCTATGATTTGAAACCAGCCCAAAAGTAAATCTTTATCTGCCACTGGCCAGATGTATTTTCTTTGAATGCGGGTTTCAATGCTGTTTCAATGAATGTGAGTTTCAAGGGCAGAGAAGTTTTAATGTTAAGTCTATTTTCATTGTGAGACTGCATTGCTTTGTTTAGCATAAGATGTCTATTAGTGTTTGTGCTGTAAAATATAAAATAAAACTTTTAAATGAAATCCAAATCATAGTAGAAGTAAAGCAGTATGCACATTTCAGTGTTTCTGGTAAATGGGGTGAAATAGCCAAGTAATGGGACATTGGAATAGCTACAGGGGGGAGGCCTCATTCGACCCTGATTTTGTGAGGGGGGAAGGGCGGCAAACTCAGACAGCCTCAGCTGAACTATACCTCTTGACTGTCCAGATTTTTTCAGAATGAATAGATTTTTGCTTCTTAGTTTTACTTTGTTCCTCATAAAATTTTTGGTTTACTGGAAAATCATTTAGGAATTATGTCACTAAATAATTACAAACATTGAGTTTTAGACTTCATACCCTTCAGAAAAATTCATGCTAAAGAAAGATCTGTTATTCTGTCAACTGTCTACAAGAGCAATTTTTAGTACTGTTTGTATACTACCACAATATATTTGATCTTGTCCAGATTCCTTGCGTTAAGAGGTTGAGAGGTACATGCAAATAAATAACTTTATAGAAGAAGAATTAGGTATATCCAAACCGCTCAATTACCCCTGATTTTAGCTCAAAATGTTGCTCTCCCTCTAATAATCCTTCCACAAAATGGCAAATTTGGAAAAAAATGTGAAGGGTTTACAATTAATAAAGAATTGAAATGATTAAAGTTATATATTACTTTTAATTTCAGAAATGCATGTAGATTCTCTTATTTTGTCAGCTGCTCAAGTTAACAGTATTAATATTAAAAAAAGTGTCCCTTCTTTGACAGGTTCCCAGCTGTATTGTGTGGCTATTTTATATTTTACCATCACATTTTTGGTACTTTTTTATACAAATTGTGGTTTTCTGGCAAATTAGTGGCAATTCATTAAAGACTGAAGTTAGAAAATAATGACAGACATTTGACTTTCAGATTTCATACCTTTCAGAAAATGCATACTAATAAGACCTACTATTATCTTTGTAAGTTTATAAGAGCAATATTTAAAAATTGTCCTTATTTTTGGGCCTTTGTCCCATTTCTGTTTATGGCTTTGTCCAGATGTCTTGCTCTGAGGCTGAGAGGTATGACAAATGTGGCAGGGCCATCACCATCAGCCAGAGACATATAAAATTGTGACATACTTGTTGCATCCCACTCCACATGTAGTGACTCTGGATGTGTCCAAGCAAGGCAAGTAGCAGTTATGCAGTGTACATGTGCAGATTATCTCCCCGTCTAAGGTAGACAGAAGTACTACGGTGGCTTTTCATCTGTCCTTGATTTTGCAGAATGTTCAGATTTTCTGTCATATTTTTATACTGTTGATTTATGCTTCTTCGTATTCAGAAAATGCATGTTGTTGCAGTGCCTGTTGTTCTGCGTTTAAGTAACAATGCTTTAATGACCATCAGGTAAGCATGTCTGAGACTAAGATGCAAGTAAGCTTTAATAAGCATACTGTTAAAGGATTACCACATTTAAAGCCTTTTTGTTGTTGCCATGCAGAGAATATTTATATAACTAGATAGCGTATAAGCCTTAGGTATTGAAATGCATATGACAGTATTTGTAATAAAGGACATGATTACAGTATTTTCAGAAGCTCATTACATTTGTTGGAGACTTGCAATCATCTTTGCAGGCTTTACCTGTAAACTAAACAGAATGCCAATCTATCATGTGTGGTCCATAACCTGTGCAGTAATCCTTTAAGGAATTTATCTTGAGCTTGTTTCTTGTTTGCTGATCTTTTTTTTATTTTGATCATGTTTTACACATAAAACAAGTAGATAGTTGTTGTCAGGAAGCAGGTCTTGTTTGGATAAGAAACATTTTTCCAAGTGAGGGTATCACAGAGATTGCTACTTTCAGCATGTTACTTGGTACTTTTATAAAGCTTAATATAAATTATAATTAGAACTGCATTGCAAGGAGAAGTGGTTTCAGATGAGTGCTGCTTGCATTTTTATACTTGATTTTGACTGGCATTCCAGTAATGTATTTAAAAAGTAATTTATTCTTTCATGCCTCACAATCTTTTTGTTTCCATTTAGATATTAAGTAAGTGGTCATGTAGCCAATGCACTGAAATATTGCTTTTCTTCTACAATTCATTTTGTCTTTATTGGGCTCTCATAATGACAGTTTGGCACCCAGGGCAGTTTATTTAATTAAAGTCCCAGTTTTAATGGTATTTGACATGGCCCCACCCCTTTCTAGTTAGCCACACCCCATGTCATTGTGCACACTCATTCAGCTGTCTCCTGCAGCCCCTCTTTGATTTGAAGTCACCAGCTGCCACTGGCTTGAAGTGAGCATGTTATTTTGCTCATTGTTTAGCTCTTAGTTTTACAGGGTTAATTTTTTTTTATGAATTAAAGCATAATTCATTTTTACACAGTGACTCAGGTTAGAATTTATATTATAAAAAGTATCAGTTTTATTCCATTTACAGATAATGTGTTTCTTTAATTATAAACATTATTGAATATTGTATGAGATTCACAAATGACCTGGTGTAGTTTATTGCCAGAATTTGAAAACCAAGCTTAAGCAGGCTCTGCTGTGATAATAATATACACAGAACTTAAGGATGCAACTCAGAAGGGATTAAGTACCCATATATTGCAACATAGTGTGGCCCATCTGGGGCTAGTGCTTCAAAAGTAAGCTATTCTATTATGATATCTGCACTCATTATACAAGATACAAACTACAAAAAGTAATTCTCATGAACTGGATCCATCAGGCAACTAGCATATTGTGGCAATGTACATCCAAGCACACACTGAATTGCCAACAAGTGCCTACAGCATATATATTATAAAAAGGGAAGGAAAAGGAGTGAGAGAACAGTCAAGGAGACAGGACAAAACAGAGGTATACATAACTGCAATATGATGGGAAATGTGCCACAGTTTGGGCATGGAGGGTATTTTTTTTTTTTTTTTTTGGGAACAGTTGCCACTTTTATATTTAAAGAAGTGTAGAGGAACAAGGAAGCAGGGCAATGATGCACATGAAAAGGAGGGTATAGGTAAAGTGGTAGGGACAGATACACTAATATGGCACTGACAAAGACTGACAGAGGAAGTTCTGATACAAAAAAGGGACACAAAAAGATATGTATTCAGACAAAGGGTAGAAAGATTATCAAGTGGAGGGTTGGAGAACAAACAAGAGAGTGTGAGGGACACATGGTGAGGGGATTGTTCATGAAAATGAAGGATAGAGATGGATAAGCTGCAACAATGGGAACCTGACCTGTACAATAACTGATACCATGGCTGTCCACAGCCACTGTTGGGCCAGTGGTCATGATCATGCAGCTGTGCAATTCTGTCACTTGCATGAGAATGAATTCCAGGGTGCTAATCTTGGTCTCAAGACACTGTAACTGCACAATCCACACAAATTTGTGCACCTCCCTCTGTGTGACACATGTTGACCCCCTTGGTTCCACATTCTGATGAGAAGCAGCACCAGGAGCCACCGTTGAAGTCCTCCTTGTCCCTTCCTTCACTATGAAGAGAGGTAATTCTCTGAACCTCTGGCGACCCAGAAGCTGGTGTAGGGCATGGTGGATGGTGATGTTCCATGGCAGAAAAAGCAAACTTAATAAGTGTAAATGGAGGAAACAAAATAACAAAGGACAGTTCATAAACATGAAGAAAATGACAGAGAGAGAAAGAGAACAGCATAAAACTGTACTGGTCTGTAAGATGTGCTGCAGTTTTGTATTGCAGGTCTTAGAAGGAGAAAAATGCAGTCAGCAAAGTGATGGCAGTATAAATGTCTGGGGGAAATGTTTACAACAGAATAAGAACGCTGCAAAATAAAATCAGATAAGCTATGTCACTGCTGAGCAAGACAGTGAAATTGTTTATAAATGGTAAGCAGAAATAAAAATGTACAAATTAAATTTACAACTCTCTGGAGGAAAGAGTGCATGTGCATATATCATATACAATGTGGCAAATGTGGGGATGTGCGACAGAGGCTGACACTGTACCACATATAAACAGGCCTTTGCATGCTAACAGAAATAAGAAATGGTCATGTAACCAGTGAAGTCATACTACATCTTGACCAAATGAAATGCAAGTGAAGTGGTACACAACTACCAAAAACATGTCATATCCATGGTATAGCAGACATACCTGCAACAGTGATACTTGGTTGAATGAGTATCAATGCATTACAAAATGTCCCTATGGGAAATTACCAAGCAAAATTACTGGTATAATTCAGGCATGTAGTAAAAACACATCACAACACCAGAAATAAAAAAAAAAAACTCACTTATTTTAATCTAAATACAAATTGCATACCTTTTGGGAATAGTCCCTTCTTCAATGCATATAAAACACAGGTCAAATGCAGAGTTTTTAAATATGGCACATCATTCCATCACCTAAAAAGAGCTCAGCTTGTTATATAGAGAACCTAAAATTTAAAGACACAGCAATACATAAAAAGTACATTCAAAAAGCAACTTAAAAAGCACAACAGTAGTAACAGTCACTTCAATTTCATTTATTTATTTTTTTAATACAGATTTTAAACGTATATCCAGTAACTAATAATAACAAACTAAAACAACAATAAATAGTAACAGTGACAAAGGAAACAGCTTTATTAACCAAGGTTTAATGCTTTTGTTCCTCTATGTTTAGGAACTTCATCAGAACCATTACAAAACATCATACTAAAACTTAAATATCCTAGATAACAATTAAAAACATGAAACCCAGCCCATTAATTAAGCATTCAATTATTTTGACCTCATAGCTCTCTAACTTCAAGACAGGATTTAAAGATATAGACTCATTCATTGCTGGATATATTGTAGCATTCAATAATAATTGCCAATGTATTTCACTAAAGTTTAAATGCTCATCAAGAATACTTCCTTGTTGATCAAAAACAACTTCTTCCAACACCATAAAATAAAATGTATGTGCATTAAAATCCCTAAGATGCTTATATAAAGCATTTGTACTTTTACATTTTTTAACATCCAGCACATGTTCATATATATGTTGGTGAAAGGAACCGAGGGGATGAGGACATGATGGGTAGGCATGGTGTTAAGCAAAGGAATGCAGAAAGCCAGATGGTAGTGGATTTTGCAAAAAGAATGGACATGGCTGTGGTGAATACGTATTTTAACAAGAGGGAGGAGCATAGGGTGACATACAAGAGTTGAGGAAGATGCACACAGGAGGATTATATCTTATGTGGGAGGACCAGTCTGAAGGAGATTGGAGACTGTAAAGTGGTGACCAGGGAAAGTGTAGTTAGGCATCATAGGATGGTGGTTTGTAGGATGACATTGGTAATCAAGAAGAGGAGGAGGACTGTAAGAGCAGCATCAAGGATCAAACAGTGGAAACTGAAAAAGGGTAATTGTGAGGCGGAGTTCCAGGAAGAGTTAAGACAGGCACTGGGTGGCAGTGAAGAGTTACCAAATAGCTGGGAAACTACAGCAGAGCTAGGTACTTGGTATGACATCTGGACAGAGGAAGGACGACAAGGAGACATGGTGGTGGAATGAGGAAGTACAGGAGAGTATACAGAGAAAGAGGTTGGCAAAGAAGAAGTGGGATTGTCAAAGAAATGAAGAAAGTAGACAGGAGTATAAGGAAATGAGGTGCATGGCAAAGAGAAAGGTGGCAAAGGCTAAGGATAAGGCATATGAAGAGTTGTATAAAAGGTTGGACACTAAGGAGGGAGAAAAGAACCTGTACTGATTGGCTAGACAGAAAGACCGAGCTAGGAAAGATGTGCAGAAGGTAAAGGTGATAAAGGATAATGAGGGAAGCATACTCACAAGTGAGGAGAGTGTGTTGAGCAGATGGAAAGAGTACTTTGAGGGGTTGATGAATGAAGAGAATGAGAGGGAGAGAAGGTTGAATGATGTGGGGATAGTGAATCATGTAGTGCAATGGATTAGCAAGGAGGAAGTAAGGATAGCTATGAAGAGGATGAAGAATGGAAAAGCTGCTGGTCCAGATGACATACCTGTGGAAGCATGGAGGTGTTTAGGTGAAATGGCAGTGGAGTTTCTAACGAGATTGTTTAACAAAATCTTGGAAAGTGGGAGGATGCCTAAGGAATGGAGAAAAAGTGATTTGGTACCAATTTTTAAGAATAAGGGTGATGTGCAGAGCTGTAGTAACTACAGAGGGATTAAATTGATCAGTCACAGCATCATGAAGTTATGGGAAAGAGTAGTGGAAGCTAGGTTAAGAAGGGACGTGATGATTAGTGATCAGCAGTATGGTTTCATGCCGGGAAAGAGCACTACAGATGCAATGTTTGCACTGAGACTGTTGATGGAGAAGTACAGAGAAGGTCAAAAGGAGTTGCATTGTGTTTTTGTAGACTTAGAGAAAGCATATGACAGGGTGCCTAGAGAGGAGCTGTGGTATTGTTTGAGGAAGTCGGGAGTGTCTGTATGTAAAAGTGGTACAGGATATGTATGAGGGTAGTGTGACAGCGGTGAGGTCTGCGGTAGGAGTGACGGATGCGTTTAAGGTGGAGGTGGGATTACATCAAGGATCAGCTCTGAGCCCTTTCTTATTTGCAATGGTGATGGACAGGTTGACAGACGAGATCAGACAGGAGTCCCCATGGACTATGATGTTTGCAGATGACATTGTGATCTGTAGTGAGAGTAGGGAACAGATGGAGTTGACCCTGGAGAGATGGAGATATGCTCTAGAGAGAAGAGGAATGAAGGTCAGCAGGACTAAGACAGAATATATGAGTGTGAATGAGAGGGAAGATAGAGGAATGATGAGGATGCAGGGAGTAGAGGTGGCAAAGGTGGATGAGTTTAAATACTTGGGATCAATACTTCAGAGTAACGGTGAGTGTGGAAGAGAGGTGGTGAAGAAGAGAGTACAGGTAGGGTGGAGTGGGTGGAGAAGAGTTTCAGGAGTGATTTGTGACAGACAAGTACCAGTAAGAGTGAAAGGGAAGGTCTACAAGAGGGTAGTGAGACCAGCTATGTTATATGGGTTGGAGACAGTGCCATTGACAAAAAGGCAGGAGTCAGAGCTGGATGTGGTAGAGTTAAAGATGTTAAGATTTGCACTGGATGTGACGAGGGTGGACAGGATTAGGAATAAGTATATTAGAGGGTCAGCCCAAGTTGGAAGGTTTGGAGACAAAGCCAGAGAGATTCAAGATTAAGTTGATTTGGACATGTGCTGAGGAGGGATGCTGAGTATATTGGGAAAAAGATGCTAGGGATGAAGCTACCAGGTAACAGGAAAAGAAGAAGTCCTAAGATAAGGTTTATGGATGTGGTGAGAGAGGACATGTAGGTGGTCAGTGTGACAGAACAAGATGCAGAGGACAGGAAGAAATGGAAACAGATGATCCGCTGTGGCGACCCCTAATGGGAACAGCTGAAAGAAGATGATGATATATATATATATATATATATATATATATATATATATATATACATATATATATATATATATATATATATATATATATATATATACAGATTTTAAACTAAGTGAAGCATTTTGAGGTGCACGATCCACCTGCATTCGGTACTTAGTACATCACCCCCTCTTATGTTAAAAAAGTCAGACATGTGCCAATTACGATAATCTTAGGAACTACCCATATGAAGTTGAGGAAAACATGGGAATTACCTGGATGTCATGGGATTGGCCTGGATGACACACAGACACATTGTACATAAATCTTTGTGCATTGCACACTACACTTCCAGTTGATATACCAGTGGTCATATGGCTCAGACATGGTCTTGATGGCAATGACAATGGATGCAATGGTTCTTAGAACACCACCAAAACTGGCTGTTTCTTAGAATGCCTACATTATGTTCATACCATTGTGTATGGCCATATATTCTCCTCTACATGCTGAAGCATGACATCAGGGAACCAATGCAGTATTAATGAGTCATACATCTGTGAAACCTTAACCTTGTCTCTGATGGTTATGGGAAACCCCCCCCCCCAGCAACTATGTTCAATGTTACACATACCTTACTGTCTACAGGATTAGGCATTCCACACATTCCACGTAAGGTTGGCATATGACTACAAGCTCCCATATGGTGTCTTAGTTTACAAGATAATATTTCACTATCCCCTTATTTAATTATGTATTGTCTTTTATTTAACAGGAAGGTCCAACTGGACAGAATCTCATTTTCAATGGAAGCCCAAGGAGAAAAGCTCCACATAAAGTACATATTTACAATGAACAAAAATAACAATTAAACATTTTCAGCATTACTTTGCAGGTAGTATTAAGCAAAGTAGTAAATACATTTATCATATACTTTAAAAGTAATATTATTTTACATAAGTCAAAGACATGTTAATATGTAATATCTGGAGATACAAGAGCAATGATAGTGCACATAGGTTCAATATATGTATATTGACATTAATGAGATAGGATGCCACTAGAGCAGAAATAGAAAATACAGGAGGAAGGGAGTAAGCAAAAATAAACAAGAACAACTTAAGGAAAAAAGATATGATAGTGGAGAGTTTGAGATAACAGCAGATAGGTAAGATAATGAGGTGAGTACATAGGGGTATTAGTAGGATAGGACTACAGATATAGATTACTTGGAGGAGCAGCAGTGGGGATGAAAGAGAAAAAGAAAGGGGTATGAAAGGTGGAAGAGTCAGCGTGTTTGACAAAGAGATTGGCAATGGAAGAGAAACAGGAGGGTGGGATTCACCAGGATGGTAGCATGAGCAAAGTCATGAAGAAGTTAGGTGTTGTTTTAAGTTGTGTGTGAAATGTGTGATAATGTTGTCTTGTTTTAGGGTAGGTGAGATGAAGTTCCAGTGCCTAACAACACAGATTGAGTAAAGTAAGTCACCTACACTGTTATGAGACTTGATCCTTGTCAGGAGATATTTGTTCTGTGAGACGAGATTCCTAGGAAGAAGTAATATTTGAGGATACTTTGTATTATATAATAGGCAGGTGTCAAGTTGGTGTTACTTTGTGGGCACTAAGCAATTGGGGAGTAGGTGAGGTAATCAGGTAATTTGAACTAGTATAGGTGCTTCAGTGCTAGAAAGTGGTGTGAGCAGTGTGATTACCTGGATGCAGACTTAGCTATTTTATTGTAATAAACCTCTAGTAAATTTTTAAGGTGGAGTGAAGGTTAGTCATATTGGGTACTGCATAGACAAGTGAAGGGAGAAGATAAGATGTTGCTAAAGAATTCCTACAGTAGCCATTGTGAAAGAGTCTGTTTCTGTAGAAGAAACCCAACAATCGGTGAGTTTTCTGTATGGTTAGAGTGATGTGTTGATCACCTTTTAAGTTATCACCAATTAAGACACCAAGAAGATCTGTGCTGAAAATTGTGGCAATATTATTTGCTGATGTGATGTTGAATGATTGTTTTTGTTTGCATGAACTCCCTGCATTCATGTGGTTTTCCTCTGAGTGTAAAAGAGAAAAGTTTTGTTTCCATGCAGTGTAGAAACTGAAGCAGCTGCTTACTACATTTGTAGCAAGACGTTTGCTACAGTTTAAAAGAAATAATAATTTCTATTTTTATTTTTTTACAAACTGAAGGAAATGAGGGTCCGGTTTTGATTGGCTATGGCAGGGTGGGCATGCATCTATCCACCTGGTTGGTGTGCCACTGTAAGGATTGGCCTTTTTTTCTCTTTACTTTAAGAGCTGGGGGGGGGGGGGCACTAATTTGTACCAACATAGGGTGATTGAGTCAGCTAAGCTTCTGTATGTTGATTAAATATTAACACTGTCAGTTTACTGCATTTAAATTGTCCAGACAAAATAAAGAGGGGTAGCAGAATTTATATTTATTTTTTAAATTGCTTAAGAGATTTATATAGTACTGCACTAGAACATAAATTTCACTTTAGCAGCTCAGACAGGTTTGTCTTTAGACTGTTTTTAATGTTTTTAAAACTTAGTCCTTAGAAGACTGTCTGAAAATAAATTTAGTAATTTTTCTAGTCTGAATAAGGTATTTAGAACACTGTGATTTACAATAGTGACTTCAGTAGAGTTATTGCTTTCCTCAGTCACCAAACTATATTATTGTAACTGACATAAATAAAACTAGAAGTCATATTGAATGAATACCATCTGGTTTATTATTAGCTTAGCTTTGAGGTTTAAAATTCGTGTCAGTGGTTTATTGGAACTATAAATGTAAGTGATTTACCTATTGTTGCATCATGTAACAGTTACCACCATTTTCTTTCTTTCTTTCTTTCTTTCTTTCTTATTTTTGCTTAGTTTGGTTTGTCTGATTCTGTTAGCCTCAGTATTCAGTATTTGGGGGGTGATTAGGTTATAACATGTTTTTCTTGTGTATCAGAGACATCCTTTTTGGCTCTGTGGTGGTGCTGCGGTAGCGTTGTCATCTTACAGTTAGATGTCGCCCGTTCAATTCTCAGTTAGAGCGTCTTCTGTGTGGCGACATGCGTGAATGGGCCTTCCTTCACTGAAGGCTGTGTGTTAGGCTCGGCAAGCCAGCATGTAAGACTCTACTGCCAATCATTAGCAGACCGGAGTTCCGCTGTGGCGACCCCTAACTGGGAAAAGCCGAAAGACATAAACAAACCATTGAGCTAATTGTATCCTTTATCTGTGAGAGAATGAGAGATTCTGGTATTGAGCAGGTATAGGAAAGGAGCAAAGATGAGCTCCTTTTTTGCATGTTATGACTTGGCATGGTTGCGTGGACATTAGGGTTACTCAGCACACTGCAAGAGTGAAATGCCACAGGGATCAGGGATCCCTTTGACTTATTTTTGACCATCACTATAAATTGCCATATGATTCACAGTCCTAGACAAGGACATGTTGGTGGCCTTAGAACCATCAGTGCTTAAGCATGGAGAATCTATCCCCCAGGATTCAGTAAGGCTCTGTGCAGGAATAGCTAAATCCTGCATGGAAATGACCATTTAAGAGCAGCATGGCAGCGCACCATGCATAGTAATGAAGGCGCGCTGCCACTGCTCCTAAATGGGCATGAAGTGAGGATGAGTGCAGGAGGTGTGTATGAAAGCAGAGCTCTCACAATACACACACCCCTACACTCAGGAATTGCCACTCGGCAATTACAATGAGTGAAAATGCTCATAGGGGGTTGCATACTCCCCAACTGTACAGATCTTTGCAGAACGTCTAGTTTTTCACCCATACAGTTGGCCTGTACCCCATTTGTCCTGGGAAACACTGGGATGATGTCAGGATTGAAGTCATTAAATAATGGCATACATTTGAGTTTCAGACACCAAAGCCATCAGAAACAGTATATTAATAGCAACTTACCTAAGTTTATAAGAGCAATACTTAAAATATGTCCCTAGTTGTACCTCATTTTGTCAAGCTTTGTTCAGATATGTTGCATGAAGAGGTTGAGAGGTATAGGGGGTTGCTAGGATGTCTTCCAAATGTGCAGATGCATGCAGGAGTCCACAGCAGAAAGTGTAATCTGGCCCTTCCTAGAAAAAATAACAGTAGAGATTTTTTTTTTTATCAAACAGATTAAATTTAACCATAGGTGCGTGGGTTTGCCCGTTGCTTAGCTATGCATACTGTAGTTTAAATGGCACAAGAAGATAAATAGCAAAATACATTTAATTGAAGCAGTACTGCAATAGTGTAGTGCTTAGTGTTTGATTTACAAGCAGTCATTCCTGGTTTGATCCTCACTGTAGTAAATTCCATTTTCCATGTGGAAGCAATATATGAACTTTTTTTGCAGTATAACCTACTAAATAACATATATTTGTGAACTGTAGTACTGCATTAAGTGCAAATGTGAAGTGTCATTATAATAATGTGGTAAAATCCACAGATAAACACAAGTGCCCCATACAGTATATGTACACATGAATCAGGGATACTAAATGAAGTTATAATGGGTAATGAATGATAAATCCATAGAGTGTCCAAATCTATGTTTAATTTCTTTCTAAATTAGTGAGGGGGGTAAGCAGGAATAAGCACTTTTAAGCAGTAGTAAGCAGGTTTAAGCTTGTTTGCATGGGGCTAAGCAATGCACAAATAGGTTAAGCAATTTTGAGACTAACTCTCTGTAAATACATCTAACCGGAAGTTAGCATTGCTTACCATTTCGCAAACCCACGCAAACCCACTTGCAACTGTTTAAAAGTGCCTTAATCACTCTGTATCCAACAGCCCCTGTTCTTCCCAGCATCAAAATAAACAGGCTTTGAACCCAGGACCCTGTACACTAGAGTCACAGCAGTTAACCAGTAAGCCATCACAGCTGTACATAAAACTGAGTATACCCAAACAGATCCTCACTATAGCAAAATCACAATTTACATGTGAAAGGAATCTATAAACAGTTTTATGTTGTATAACCTACTACATAACATATATATGTGAACTGGAGTACTGCATTAAGTCCAGATGTGAAGTGTCATTGTAATAAAGTGGTGAAATCCCCCAATAAACACAAGTACCCCATACAGTGTACGTACACATGAATCACGGATACCAAACATATATATAACATATAATAAATGATAAATCAATGCCAAACAGCAAATAGTGTGCAAATTTAAAAATAAGCAATGCTAATCATTGCACCCCTCTGCTTACTAGGTGTAAGCAATGTGTATCCCAGCTATAGCGATGTGCCCATTGGTATATCCTTTTAACTTATTACACCCGACTGACACCTCCATGTGCATCTGCAGTTAACACCTAGTGATGCCTCTAGTCATCAAATATTGCTTGTTCATATTTGCATTAATAATTTCAAAAACCATGCTATGTACAATGTTTTAAAATATTTCATCTTAAGGTTTACACAACAGCACACTCAACTGCATTAATATTTGACCTCTGTCTAGTCAAGGTAAATAGATATTAACTGCTGTTTTTATTATATTAATTTATATAGATATAATTTTCACATTTTTTCTAAATATCTCAACAACCAAGTAACACAGACAGAACCCCTTAGCCTCATATGGATTCTCCCAGCTAGATGAATAAAATGCTGCTGATAGTATGTGTGTAACTTAAATGTTTGCTGAGGTATTGTAAGTTGTTTACAACATATTACAAATGTAATAGTTACTGTGTTCACTGTGACTTATAAAATTCAGTTTAAGACTTAGAACCTAAAGAATACTATCACTATACAAACAGTTTATGCTAAAGGGTTTGGCATTTATACTTCTTTCATAATCCCTATGGTTCCGGAGATATGAACATTTGTTTAAAATGTGAGGACATAATTTGATTTTGTCAAAAGGCTTGATTTTGTCAAAAGGCTTAGGCTCTGCCCATTGGAAATTACAGTGCAAACTTCCTGAGCACCATTGGAGTGAATGAGTTAAGCAATGCCAACCTCAGGTAAGCAGGTTTGCCCGTAGCTTAGCATTTTTAAAACCATCCAATCATGGCAAAGTTTGGGAAATCAGCCCTATTTAAACTCCACAGGTGGGAATACATCTCATAACTGGTTGCAGATTCCTCCTGTAGGCACTATGGCTGGTGCTGGAGAAGGATCGTGCTTCCAAGTGCAGCAGTGAGGCATCCAGTACTCCAAAGTCATGGCAGGACTCCTTCTAAAAGACCATGAAGAGAGACTGCTACAGGGCCAGTACAAGGGTTCCCAATATAAAGCAGAAGCCTGGGACAGTCTCGCTCGTGACCTCACCAGTGCCACTTGCATCCCTCAAACTGGTGAGCAGGTCAGGCATCACTATGCTGACCTGAAACAGAAGAAGAGGGAGCTCTTGGATCAGTGGATCCAAGAAGCTAGGCAGTTGGTTGATGTCCCAGCTGTGTGTAAGTACTCATCCTACGTTTAATAATTGCCAGCTCATGTATATTATGGATAGGTATGGCTAAATATTCCTCTTATGTCTTTGACAGTGGCAGCAGAGCTGGGTGTGAATCTGGAAGCCCATGCCTGTAGGCTGCAGAGGCTGTGTCGTGAGGCAGGTTAGTAATAATATTGCATGTACTGTCATAAGAAATAAATATAAAAGTAGTAGAAAGTTAATTGCCATTAAAACCTGCATTGTGTATGGGATGTACTGAATAAACCAGACAATATGGAAGAGTCTCATATAGGTTGTATGTAAATAAAAGGGTAACAGCCTGGCAATAAAGGTCTAACTCCTGGACTGCTTGTGTTTACTCTGGTATCATATGGTAATGTAGTGTTGCATTCTCTTAATAGCACTGTTACCCACTCTGTGCTACATAAATAAAATGTGTAGAAATGTCTGTATATGACTGTTGTAATCACAAGGTCATATTGTACAACTGAGAGAGACTTAGAAAACAGTGAAAAGATACACAACATAATCCAAATAGCACACTCAACTGAGACATGAACTGTTGCATTTTTAGCACACACAGCCATGGTTTGAATTCTGGGAGTGTTAGCAAGCTGTATCCAGAATCATACCCCTCAACTGTACAGATATTGTCAGAAAGTTCAGATAATTGGCTTAATTTTCCTGCCTGTCACCCTGTCCCCCTGTCAAATCAGTGTGATGATCCTAGAAGTTTAGGCAGCAAATAATGACATACAACTGATTGTAAGACATCATAACCATCAGAAATATATTTATAAGAACAAACCTGTTACTCTAGGAACTCACCAAAATGTTATGAGAGTAATATGCAAAGTATGTCTCATCTCTACCCCCATGTCGAGAAGCTATGACCAGACTGTGTGCAGTAACAGAGAGAGATATATGTGCATAATAATAACGTTGAATCTGGTAATATGTGTGGCAACATTCACGTAGTGTTAAAAATATTTCCTCCACAGGTCTGTTAGATAAGAAAACTGTGCCTGGAAATAAAAGATTGAAATCCTGGACTGGTACTGTTTAGTCTGTTATTGTATGGCATTGTTAGTGTTGCAGTTAATCGGAATAATAATGTATTAGTCATCACTGTCATCCACATTGTGCTACATAATAAAACTGGCTAGGAATCCCTGTATAAGAGTGTTGTAATTACAAGGTCAGATTGTAAAATCACGGGAGACTTATAGACAGAAATCAGAGAAAAGATAAACAGCAGTATCTAAATAGCACACTCAACTGTGATGTACATTGTTTTATTTTTAGCAGACACAGCCATGGTTTGAATCCTGGGAGTGGTAGTAAGCTGTATGCAGAATCATATCCCTCAACTGTCCAGATTTGTCCAGAATGTCCAGATAATTGGCACATATCCGCTGCCTGTTACCCTGACACCCTGGCAAATCACTGTGATGATCTCTGACATTTAGGCAGCATTTAATGACATATAACGGTCAGACCTGTAAATATTCAGAAAATGTATATGAAAACAAACATGTCATTGTAGCAACTCACAAAAGATATTTGAGGGCAATTGTCAAAATATGTCCCAGTTTCATTTGCATATTGTCAAGACTTGCCCAGAGTTTGTGCAATAAGAGATTAAGTGGTATGTGCATAACATCAACCTGGAATCTGGGAATATGTGTAGAAACAGTCAGGTAGTGTTAAACAATACCTCCACAGGTATACCAGGTAAGAGGTGTATACTGCAGGCAAAACACAGTTCACGTATATAGTTGTCTACAAACATACCACTGTCCAAACTAAGGCCATAGGGTAGTGTAATAATACCTTTAAGGTACAGATTACAGCAGTGACTAAGAAAGTATTGAGAACTACAGGGATATACAAGTTGTTAATTGACATTTTTCTCCCCCCACCACCATATCTGCAACAATAATATAAATACACAACTCAATGGGTAAGTGTACAATTAAATCTACTGTTGGGACATATGTCCTACTGTTTGACAAATATTGAAATTTGTTTCTATGAATGTGCCATGTTGAAATACTCCCACATTGCATTGGTGGCATGCTGCCATCAATGTACCTGCATGCTGTTGTAATGGCCACTGTGGTTCCATATATGCATGTGTTCTGTTTGCTATACAACTGTTCCATATCTGGTGTTTTCGGTTAATGAGAATATCTATGCATGCTCTTATACCTAATCATGGAATGTGTTGACTATTTCTAACCCACATATGTTTTAAAATTGAAACACCATAGCACATTTGGGAAGGCTGGTCCCAGCGGTCCCAGCTCTCCCACCTCATCTGGCCATGGCACCAGGCACCAGCACCTCTGGGGCCCAGCCCGGGACCTCTTCATCCACTGATCCTGCACCAACCTTGGGTGAAACTGCTTCAGGGGATGGGGCTTGCCCCCCCTGGGAGCATGCCCATACAGGAAACTGTCACCCGTCATCAGGTCCGGGGTCCGGTGCACAGTGAGCTCTGCAGGGAGTTTGGAGATAAGCTACACCAGTTTGAGAGCTGCATGGTGCATTTAGTGGGTCAGCCTGCCCCTGCTACCCAGCACAGCCACCTTCGGAGCTGTGAAGGTGCAGTGGTGACTGCCATTGGGTGGGGACCTCAGTCCCACTGTTTCCATTTGGGAGCTCATGGGCTTCTGACTTCCAAACACCACTCCCCATCTAAGGTGTTTACCCATCACATGTGTCATATACTGCCCTTGTACGCTGTCTTGTCTGTCTTGTCTGTCATCCTACCCAGCCTCCCTTCACAATGCACCTACTATCCCTCCACAACATCACACTCTCACCTTAAAACAAAAAAGGTCAATCTGTTTCCAAAAAAAAATCTAGCCGCATACATAGCTGTCCATTTCGCACATGTCCATTGGACACATGCAATCTGGTGTAATTTGCGTCACAACATATTATTGTTGTCCTCACCCCTCTCTCAGGGGTATGAGTGTCTAATTCTACCTCTAAATCAGTGTGAATGCACAGCTGTTGCTGTAGAAGAAATGGGCAGCTATGGGCTGTCCCTACACCCATCCTGCACATCCCTGGCTATTTTACCTACTGTCTTTTCCTCTTTGTGCCACTTTTTCACCACTTTCCTATCAACCCTTTTTCTTTTCTTTTAAAGAAATTAGCACGGGGGTAAGTGGGAGCAAGCACTTTTAAGCAGCAGTAAGTGGGTTAATTCTGATTGCACAGGGGTAGGCAATGCCTACACAGGATAAGCAATTTAGAGGCTGAGTGTAAAAATATTTAACCAGATGTTAGCATTGCTTACCATCACGCAAACCCGCACAAACCCGCTTACAGCTGCTTAAAAGGGCCTTAATCACTCTGTATCTAACAGCCCTTGTTCTGCCAAGCAACAAAATAAACAGCTTTTACAAGTCTCAAACCCAGAACCCTGCACACCATAGCCAATGTGGTTTACCACTAAGCCATGCAAGATATACATACCTCTGATGTTTTCACAAACATATCGTCCAGCACAGTCATTCAACAGTACAGGAAATATATTTATGTATGTAGATGTATGTGTGTGTGTGTGTGTGTGTGTGTGTGTGTGTGTGTGTGTGTGTGTGTGTGTGTGTGTGTGTGTGTGTGTGTGTGCGTGTGTGTGTGTGGGTGTGTATATATATATATATATATATATATATATATATATATATATATATATAAACATATATATATATTTATGTATACATCTATAGCTATATATATCTATATATATGTCTATATATATATATATATATATATATATATATATATATATATATATATATATATATATATATATATATATATATATATAGCAATATATATGTAAACAGATATACATATGTATATACATAAATATATATCTATAGATATATAAGAGAACACAACAAATACATATATGACCAAAGGCACCATTAATGGGGGTGAGGGGGCTCAATCTAAGTACCTCTTGTAATTATTGATATCATACCCTTCCCCACAAACATATCTGCCTTACAACACAATACCAACACTTGCAGGTCCCATACCCAGGACCCTACACAACATAGCCACAAGAAGTTAATAGTAATCCATCCCACCTGTATGATGTCAGGATGGTAACCATACATATCATGCAGTGCAGTCTGGCTACCATATGTAATGTACAATGTGGAAGCAGTAAACATTCCAATGATACATATAGACACACACATATATGCAGATACACACAAACAAACACGAACACACACACACACACGCACACACACATATATATATATATATATATATATATATATATATATATATATATATATATATATATATATAATCTGGATTCACTACTGAATCCTGAAATAACACAATCCCAAAGACCTAAATACTGAGACTATAAACCCAAAACCTCACATTACCGAAATATTAAAACCACGAAATTTAAAATCGCAAAAGTACTACATACATACAGCACATACACAAACATACCCACAGCCTCCCCCCATAACCAAACAAACCACCCTACACTAAAGATAAGATATGCACCCCCCACACCCCCCTACTTTAATATTCTAACTCCGAGATCGCACATACATACACAAAAGGCAAACTCACACCCACATATTACAGCCCCCCCACACACACACACACACACACACACACACACACACACACACCACAGTCACAACGCACACTTACATACACTAAAGCCCCTCACAAACACAGTTACACACACATACTTACCTGAACCACAACACCAGAAGTGCTAACTCAAAATCCCTTAACATCGGGATTTTGTATTTCATGCTTCTGATCTTTCGGTAATATGGGGTTTCGGCTACATGGTCTCGAGCTTTTGAAATTCGAGATTTCAAACAGTTGAGATTCAGTAGTGTTCCCATATATATATATATATATATATATATATATATATATATATATATATATATATACATATATATATATACATATAAATATATATATATATATATATATATATATATATATATATATATATACAGAAATATAGATATATATGTATATACACATACACACACATATACATGTTACTATGTATAGATATGTATAGGAAGATACATATTTAGAGGGTGCAGAGTATATTGAACATCCAGTATTCCTACAGTTGCCACCTTTTAAAATGGAAAGTGTATGATTCTCTCCTACAAAAGACAATTATTGCATTAAACATATACCCACAGAGAAGTCAAAGGATATGATACCACACACAGGTTTGCATACACAAAAAATGTTTATCTGTGTACTATTATAGTTGTATATATCATGTCATATAGCTGTTAGGTGTTTGAAATACATACTAACTGAGAACTGCAACTATCAAGCAACACATTTTATACTGTAATCCGAAAGCATAACATATGTTGCTGTCCAGGCCAAGGCGTTCAAGTAGTACAACAGTAAAGAAACACTGGGCCAGAAGATAATCAATCAACAGTAAGTAATGCAGATGTAGTTCAGCAGCCTCCAATTACATGCTGTACTCAACCCCTAGGGGGAAACGAATTAAGTTGTCACAATGAAGATGAATCTGTTACATAACAATGCTTAACTTAAAACATCACTATCACACTGACAAACAGAACAGTCTGTATGACAGTAAGCACTAGCCCACCAATGTTCCCAAGGTGAAATGTATGAAAATGTACAGCCATATACCTTAAAGTGTCTTACTACTGATATCTCTCACATGTAACAGCCTATGTTATATATGCTGCATACCCCTTCCTCATAGAATGACTTACAGGGGCATATAACAGTGTTACATACACTGACCTCTGGACTGCACAAGGGCACAAGTGTAGCCCACATTTATATGGACCCTACCCCACGATATGTGTGGGGACCACAACATCACTGTTATGATAGCAGGAATGGCAGCACAACATAATCATAGGCCACTACTTAACAACCTCTTACTGCATGACATATGGACAAAGCCTTGTATATAGGTGGAGGACAGAGGCTGTAACACAGGGCCATATTTGCAATATTGTTGTTATATACTGAGAAAGTTGCTGGTGTTACAGGATTGGTTGCAACATGCCCTTAGTCAGGAATATGAAGTCAGAAACACAAATGGATGTAGCCATATACTGATAGCACTCAACAGACAGAATGCCAGTCATTCCAATCCTCTATGCATCATGTGGATAGAGCCACAGTTGAGAGCTATGTAGACAGACTGCATTCCATGCTAAACTAGTATGTACAAACAAACCCTTTAACACTAGTGGTATACAATGTATATATAACAACACTACTGACACTGTCTGTAGGTCTGGAACCTTTTACAAATATGTAGTTGGCCTATGTCTGCAAGTAATCTTGTAAGAGGTATTGCTACCTGCTGTCTGCAACACAGCTGGCCACACACAGGAAGGATGTCCTTCATGCAGGAAAGATAAAGTGACCATTCCCACATGATTTAGGAATTTATAGTAGTGGGTTGCCATGACAGCGGTAATTGGAAGTACTACACAGCAGGCTGCCTGCAGGTAGCAAGTGGTGGACACTTATTGGTGCAGAGGCCATCACCTGATAATGTGCATCACATTCAAAATCCATGCTGCAATCTATTCAAAGCAGCTCAATCCATGTAGTGGAGGGAGACAGAGAGAGAGAGAGAGAGAAAGAAAAAACAAACAAACAAACACATCTGTCCATCCAGTAAATATAAAGTAGTTCAGAACTTGAACCTACAGACATTACAGGTTGACCAAGGAGACACAGCAAACTGTATCCAGAAGAGACGACATTCCCACAACAGGTATGTGAAGCATATATGCATGTAACTGAATGCAGTGCTTGGTCCATAATAATGGGATAGATGATGTGGAATGATTTATATGTGGCATCAGGTGCTGTTGTAATGATATCCAGCTGAACAACTGCTATGGGCAGTAGTGTCTGTTCCTGTGGGCAGTGGGCCATACCTGTCAACTGTGCAGATCAGCACTGACTGACAAGATGTAAGCCATCATAGTGTGTGTTGTGTACTGCAAGACATGTATATTAGTGTGGCCAATAGCTGGTGGTGGAAGTAATGCTGTTATGATGGACACATGTGTTTCAGAGCCCACCACTTGCAGGACAGCCATGTTAACATGTAATGTAGCATGCATAAATGCCATAGGTTTGTAATAGGCTTACCTGCAATCTGTCCCTATATATAACCCCCTAATATTATGTTTGAATGCACCCTATATATATATATATAGATATATATATATATATATATATATATATATATATATATATATATATATATATATATTTATACATACATGCATGTCTACAGATATACACACACACACACACAAACAGACACACATACACACACACACACACACACACACACACACACACACACACACACACACACACACACATATATATATATATATATATATATATATATATATATATATATATATATACATACGTATGTCTGCATTTATACAAACACACACACACACACACACACACACACACACACACACACACACACACACACACACACACACACACACACACACACACACATTCATATAAATACATGTCCCCAACTGTTGAATAACATTACTGCACGATATGTGTGAGGGAACATCACACATTTCAGTACACACACACACACATATATATATATATATATATATATATATATATATATATATATATATATATATATATATATACAGTAAGTGGGTTCAAAATAGACAGTTATGTCAGGTGTGAAACCCATGTTGGGAACACAGTCCCTTGTTTGTGAAGGTGGGATTGTTAATTTGGGAAGGATAGTAAGTATATTTGGGGAGGTAGGTTGAGTTGGAAGACAGACAAGACAGCATACAGGGGCAGTATAGGACACATGTGGTGGGTAAACACCTTGGATGGGGAGTGTTTTCTGGGATGTGGAAGCCCATGAGCCCCCATAGGGAAACAATGGGTCCAAGGTCCCCACCCATAAGCAGTCACAACACCATCTTCACGGCCCTGACAGTGCCTTGGCTTAGCAGGAGGAGCATGCAGACCCTATGATTGTGTACTGAGGGCCTCAAAATGCTGTAGCACATCCCCCAAATATCTGTAGAGCTCCCTATACACCAGACCCCGGACCTTACTTTGGGTAACAGGATCCTGTCTGTGTGTGCTCCCCGGGGGGGGGGGGAGCACCATCCACTGAGGAGGTTCCACCTGAAGGTAATGTAGGACTAGTAGATGAGGAGGTCCCAGGGTGGGTTCCAGATGTGATGTGGCCTGGTAACATGCCCAGATGAGGTGGGAGAGGTGGCTCTGCTGGCAGCTGTTTCCCAAACATGCTATTGTGTCACTGTTATAGAACATATGTGGGTAGTAATAGTTCACACAAAACAACAGATGTGCAGCAGTCACATAGCAAACAGATCATATGCATATATGGAAACATAGTGGCCCTTACAATGGCATGAAGGTGACATTGTTTGTAACAGGCCACCAATGATAGTGTTTCAACATGGAACATGACTACAAACACATAGCACAAATTGTTGTACAATTCAATATATGTCCCAACAGTAGGTCTTGTGTAGACATACCCATTGAGTTGTGTGATCAGATAGTTGTTGCAGATATGTTGGGTGGGGAAACAGAGATGTGTATTAACAACTATGATATCCTTGCAGTATGAGGTCCTCAGACCTGTTTCCCTCTTTATGTCTTTCAGCAATATGTCCAGGGAGAGATTGCCTATATACACAGAGGAGGAAAATGATGTCATCATCAAATACCTGGTGCAGCACTACAACACCCTGTTTGGGTGTACAGCCCATAATCTGCAGGAGAGGACTGCCCTGTGGAGCAATCTTGTCCACAGGGTAAACAATGTCAGCCTGCATAACCACAGTTATGAGCAGGTCCAACACTAATGCACTGATCTACTCTGTCATGCCCGTCGGCACGCTGCAGCAGTTAGGGGGGACCAGCTTGCAATGGGGGAAATCATGCCATCTATCCCCCCATGACACATGTTGAGGAGCTCCTCGCCAGCCTCGTGGAACCTGCACGCCCGCAAACACATCACCCGGTGCAGAGCATAGTGGAGGTGGGTGCTACCCACACAATGACAGAGGAGCATGCAGGAAAGGCCACAGGGCACATCAGTAGGCCACTGTTGCATATCCATCCACATCTGTAGAGTTAGATCATGCATATGTAAGATGAAATATATACAGTCTGTTGCTGTGTTGTAGTAATAAACAGATTTGCATAATCTGTAGTGTTGTGGGTTTGTACTGTTGATGTACTGTAATGCTGCACGCACCCTGTACCAATGCCACAGGTGTGGCTACTGACATCACATCTCTCATGCAATTATGTAGTTCCCTCTGGTATACCGCTGGGGCAGCAGCCTGTAGCTGGTGAGTATGGTGTTTGTTCAGGTTTGGCAATACACCAGTCATGTTATGGCCATGGTATAGTCCATGCACACATTTAATGGACCTACCCATAATGCTTGCTGTACATGTTCATGTATTGTTGCTGTTAACTGCACTGCATCACAGTGGTCACCATGGTGGTGTGTCTGAAGGGTATGTAAGACTCCTGCAAAATAACTAACAACCTGTCATTGCAAGATGTGTGCACAGAGATGAACATAATGGTGGGACAAATGGCCTACAGTAGGGGAATGTCTGAAACATCACCCTTACACAGTGCTATAACAGTGTATATACCACTATTACAATGGCAACTGTTACAGATCTACACTACGGCATATCACAATACTGCATTCCACAACCCTTACAACCTGCAATGTGGTCCTAAAATGAGCAATGAATGTGTAATATGGAATCCTATGTTAGGACAGTAAATATGGCGAACACATACGTTCACAGACACTGGAAGTATATATGTGCATACACTCCAGATAACATATTGTGTAAGTAGCTTTGGAGGCACTGACAGCATGCATTCTTCTTGAGTATGGCTCTTCCAGCAAGTACAGGTCCTCAATGTCACACCTATAAATGGTCTGCTGAACAAATCGTTTAACCATCAAATGTGCCCACTTATCTACATCAGAGGCAGCTGCAGCTATCACACATCTTTCAAGCCATGGAATGGATCCCATACCCAACAGGTAGCACCCAGGAGTTGGACATAAAGCCTGACCTCACCATTGCATATACCATGGCAAATAGTGCAGACAGTCATTTATGTGGTGAAGATATATGGGACAGGATTAGTGGAGAAAATAAACAGATGGCCATCCAAGACAGATGACAACACATGTTGCAAACTGGTCATGCAGGCTGCCTTGTAACATGCCACAACACTGAAGGAGTTGCAGGAATGTCTAGCAAGTACTCGCTGTGCAGTACCTGTGTCAGCAATTGCCTGGACTCTGCATAAGTGTGGCCCATGGGTTAGGGTAATCAGATGGGACTGTTGTACCACAGGAAACATCAGCCAGGCCTCTGTACAGGTTGTGTATGCATAACAGCAAAGGTCCCCAAAAGGCATGCATTGCAATGTGTACTAGTGTACCAAGACCACACTGGAAACTTACAGACAGTATCTATTAAGAAACATGTGCTGCACAACCAACACCTTTCCCCACCTCAGGCCCACCGTCCCCATCTGTACCTTGTTAGTGACAGTGTACACCTGTATGTTTGCCATTCATTAGCAGGGACTAGGCCAGTACACATGGTGTTCAGTGTTTACGACACTGCAAAATGACACACATATGTAGGCCATAATTTTCAAGCATCTGCAAAAAGGCTGAGGGTGGGGATCATGAAACAGAACAGTGCACTGAAGTAGTGATCCAAAGGACACTATGAATGGCTGTATCTGCACACAGTCAAGGTCAGGAGCTGTAGCAGATATAACCCTGACTCCACAGCAATAGTGATGGCAGTGTGTAACCTCCAAGGGATGTGCACATGAGTTGACATTGAAATCATGCAGAGTTGGGGGACATTTGTAGGGCAGAGTGACCAAATACTGGCAAATGCAGATGGCCCATGCTAGTATACCCCTGTCAGGAAAAGTGACTGCTGTAGTACACATAACAGTAGGTGCAACAAACCTTCATGATAAGGACATGCACACATATCCACCCACAAATTGTATGCATCTGAATCAGCATCTGCACAACTAACACATTTGTTTGACACTGCATTTGATTGCACAGGTCATATATCACATATCAGGTTTGTGTACTGTTAACATATGTTGTAATGTGGCCCCATGGCATATCAAGGAAGAGAGTGCCATATCAGTAAGGGTGTGTACACTCCCCATAGCCATGGTAAGGTTTGAAGGTTGTCACTGTTATTGCATTTTATTGGCCATACATGAACCACTGTAAATCAGACATCAGGCATTCACAAATGACATCTGTCCACATATCATCCCAGATATGTGTCGGACAAACACGTAGGGGCTGTGATCAGCAGAGCAAACATAATTGACATACATATACACATTCAGCAATGGTGTGTACCCCTATGAGGTATGGTATACAGTACATGCCAGGGTGCCGAACAGGTGCACAGCAATACTGTGTACATGGGTGCAGTGTGTTCCAGGGGAAATGACATCAACTACTAATACAACCCATGCATCACAGAGATGTATAATGTTGCTAGCAAGGATTGACTATAGCTGCACTGCATGCATTTGAGTACCATATGTCATGCATGTTGTCAGATGGGTAATGAGACGTCTGTGTGTAATATCTTTGTACAACCTCACCTGTAAGTGTGAGTGGGCATGTGTGGGGGGTTAATTTGTCTGTAAGTGCTATTTGGTGGAGTGAAGGGGGGGTTGATGTATGTAGAATGCATGTGTGTATGTGTGTGTGTGTCTGTGTCTGTGTCCATGTATGCAGGGCGTGAGTGTGGGTTTGTTCATACCTCTCAACTTCCCTTTGAAATTGTGCAGTACATGGACATGGACAGACACATGAGACACCAGGAATACATTTCTGCCATGTAATCTCAGGGCAGCTGATAGTATAATAAAGTTTGCAGCATGAAACATGCATTGGGAGGGAAAACTAGACACCAGGGGTACTGTTTTGATTGCAATCAGCAGAAAGGTGAAGGAATATCCACATACGCAGCACTAAAGATGCATTGGGAATTACTAGAGAACACCAGAGAGTGTTTTCAAATATTACTGTAGTCCACACAAAAAGTTAATAGAGCAACAGATTTTGCTGCTGCTGAACAATAGTTACGTATGACACTCCAGTGCATGACATTATTGAGTGACTGTAGTATCCCATAACATATAGAGGCCATGCTCAAGACATCTGAACAAAACCAGGGTGAACATTTGATGACATCAGGGAATCGTTGAAAAAACAACTCCAATCAAGTTAAAGATGTAATGGAGTAATAGGTCATGTTTTGTGATCACTTGTCTAAGCAATTGAAAGAATGATACGTTAATGATTGGTATTATTGACTGTAATTATTCAAGACTGATGCAGGATGGGGAACTTAAGAGAAAAAACTAGGGACATTCTGTAAACTCAGGGACAGGTAAGTAGTATGGTGGAATGTCAGGGTGTGTGTGTGTGTGTGTGTGTGTGTGTGTGTGTGTGTGTGTGTGTGTGTGTGTGTGTGTGTGTGTACTGTTAAGCAATGAAGTACAGTTCTTAAAGTGTGTTTCTTTTTTCCCCTCACAGGTGGCGAGGTGGTTCAGGGTCCCACCTGCAGGCAATCTGTGGTTGGTGTCCATACAGACACTGAAACTTATGATAGGTGTGTTGAGGCACAGGTGGGGTTGTCAGGGACTGAAGCTGCTTCATCATTTGATATCCCACTGCTACCCACCCCATCCTTGCACACAATCACAATGCCTATACATACCCAATCACCAGTGGCCATAGCTGAGGGACAGTTGGCGGTTGGTGGTATGGGACAGGACAGTGTGGTATCTATGGCACATGTGTCTGTACATAGCAGCCATAGCCAGATGTCAGGCAGGGTACAATGTAGGCAGATGTACAGAGGTGCTCATTGGAGGGCTGCTGGTTATTGTGCCCCAGGCAGAAATGCCATATCTGGTATTACCAGACGCATGTTTCAGGCCGTCATGAAGGTGCAGGCACGTATGGAACGGTACACCAGACAGGGTCTGAGGCTGCAGAGGGCTACTCATTCAGTTGTTACTGACAACATCCATGATCTTGCAGGTGCCCTCCATTATTTTTTCAGAGGTGGATAGGCAGTTGGGTGAGTTGGTGGGACTCCTCATTCGTGGAATGTCCATTGCTCGAGCATATGGTGGGAGTAGTGTGAGGGCCATGTGGACGCAGGCCAGCGCCACCAACAGCTGGAGGTCGACA
>NC_056742.1:219702678-219855178 GCF_019279795.1 Protopterus annectens | reverse complement strand
GCCTGCAAAAATTCATTAATTGACTTCCAATATTCTTTCAATTTTATACAGTCATAAAACATATGAGCCCAGTCAGCATTAATTTCTACATTACATCTTTTACATAGATTATCTTTATTATTTATTTTATTCATCATCAAAGGTGTATAAAAAGATCTATGTAGAAATTTCCATGTAAAAAGTCTCCAGACAATGGAAGACGTAGTTTTGTAGGCAGATTCCAATATATATTGTTTATCTTGTTGATTTGGTGGGTCCCCATTAATGGAGTGATATAATTCCAGTAGGTATCTACACTGTAAAAAGTTTCTTGTCTGATAATTTTATGTATGTATGAAAGCTTTCCTTTATCAGAAACGTTATGTTGTAAATTTAATATCAAGTAATCAATCAGTGTTGGAATAGATTCTTTAACTGTTATAGACATTAGATCTATTTTATCAATGAGATGTTGTCTAAAGGTCTGAACCTCTAACCAGCAAGTTTCTCTTAGATCAAATTCTTGTTTTAAGAAATCTAGATTTTTAACTTTATTATCAGATATCAACTGATACCAGTACTTTAGATCATTATCTATAGCTAAATGGGTTCCTTCAGAAGTAGATGACAAAAGCATACCCCGAGTATGCATTATAGGGAATATAATAAAATTCCATTCCCTATATTTAGGATGCATGAATATAAAGTTACGATAGCTAATAATAATGTTTAATGGGTAACTAACTATATGTTTAGGTGTAATAGGTGAAGTACAAAATTCCTTTAGTAACCATAACATGGAGTTATTTACAATCATATTTTTATGTGTTAAGGAGATTTTCATGAAGTGCATACTAATTAGCTCCCAGTAATCTTTCCATTTTGCAACATACGACTGATCTATTAATAAAGTAATAACTTTTACAATAGAAGAGATAGTATATAAATTAAAGTCTGGAAAAGAAATACCCCCTTGAGACCAGCTGTTAGTATGTTTCTTTAATGCAATCCTAGGTCTATTAGGTGCCCATAGGAAATTTAACATTAGTGTATTCAGTTTTTTGATAATTATTTTTGTAGGTGGAAGCATTATTGATTGTATTAAGTATAAAATCTTGGGGAATATTATCATTTTAATAATTGTAAGTCTCTCTTCCATAGTAAAAAACATATTATTCCAGGTATTAAAAAGATTTTGTATATTAAGAAAACAGGTATTATAATTATTATATATAATAGATTTAATATCTTTAGATAATATTATACCTAAATAAGTTATCTGACCTGAATTGGGTACATATTTAGTAAAATCACTAATGAGAATATTTTTTCGTGTATATATAGGTAGTATTTTAGTTTTTTCTTCATTGAATATTAAACCAGAAATACTTTTAAAATTCATCATTTTATCAAATAGAGACTGCATAGAAGAATTAGATCCTGCTGATGTAATTAGAACATCATCTGCAAAAAGTTGAATTTTAGATGTTGTATTTTCAAAACCCTCTATGTCAGTACTGTTTCTGATCAAATTAGCCCAAGGCTCCATTATTAAAGTGAATAATAGTGGAGAGAGTGGACACCCTTGTTATGTACCTTTAAAAATGGGTATTTTTGTGAGACATATGTTCCTACCTTAATATAAGCCAATGTTCCTTTGTATAAATGCTCAATTAGATTTACAAATGCATCTGAGAAGTTTGTGCACTTCAGTAAGGTAAACAGATAGTCCCAACTTACTGAATCAAATGATGAACTTATATCAAGACTAATAAGTGTTAAATCTTTCTTTTTCCTATTTGCAAAATCAATTAATATTAGAGTTCTCCTTATATTATCAAAAGTATTTTTATTTACAATGAAGCCTGTCTGATCTATATCTATAATGCCAGGGATGATTGTCTTCAATCTATCAGCAAAAATACTCATAAACATTTTATAATCAACATTAAGTAATGAGATGGGTCGATATGAATTACATCTAGTTGGATCTTTATTAGGTTTTCAAATTGGCGAAATAAATGTATATTGTCAAGATGGGGGGGGGGGGGTTATTAGCTCATTTTGGGCCAAAATAAAAACCTTATGTATTAATGAATATGTACTTTTAGAAAAGATTTTATATATCTCTGGTATAATACCATCATTACCCGGTGCTTTGTTTGATTTGAGCTTGTTTATTTGTGTAACAACCTCTGTATATGAAATAGTTTTGTCCAATAGTTTAATCTGTTGTTTATTAAGCTTTTTATTCATGTTTGTGGTTATAAACTCCTTTATTTTATCTTTAGGTTCCATGTTAATGTTATTATGGTTAATTTTGTGAAAGTGATTTCTAAATTCATCTAGTATTTCTGGTAGACTAGAAACATTCTTCTTTTTCCTTAGAGAAAAGATTTCTTTGATATTTTTATTTATTTTTTTTTTATTTATTTTACATTTGTTGACCGGGCTAGTCTAACTGGATACATGTCCATTTTCAGTAGAGGCCCGAGGAGAAAAGCTCTACTATAACAGTCTATGGTAACAAACTTAAGAAAAAATATGTACAAGAGTTTAACTAAAACTACTAAGCAGGAGTTAGTAACTAATTAGAATACAGAACAACAGAAAAGCAATTAGTGTAACAAAAACACAGCAATACGAGCAGTATTATAATACAGAATAATTTTTTTTTTTTTTTTTTTTTTTTTTTTTAAGCATCTTAGAGGTGATAGGGGGTAAAACATAAGCAAAGTAAGTAGTTGTAATAGGAGGTAAAATCATAAGAAAGAGGAAGTCACAAGCTGAATAGAGTCAAGGGAAAAAAGAAATTGAAGTGGTGGGAGGAGTGGTATCAGCTAGATGGAGACAAGGCGAGTGAGAGAAGGAGAAGTACTACTTATCTATATGATGGGTTTGTACAGTGCAGATAGAGGTGTTTGGAAAAGAGGTGGAAAGATGTGGAAGTAGACAAAGAGAGTCAGTCAGGGGAAGAGCAAGGGCAGAGCCAATGTGATTTGAGGTGGGTCTTTAAATGTTTCTTGAAGAGGGGTGTTGAGGTCAAGGTAGTAAGTTCACAAGTGAGCTTGTTCCAGTGTGTACCCACAGCATTTGAGAAAAGGGAGTCACCTGCTTTGTTCTGAGATTTACATGTGGCTACTAGAAGTTTATTAGCTGAGCGTAGGTTAGAGAGATTTTTATAGGGGGAAATAAGAGTACTAAGAATAGGTGCATTAGAAGGAAGTGGAGTATCCTGTGGGTAATAGTCAGTTGTTGGAGTAGAATGACATTTTGCAGTTCAAGCCAACCTAGCTGTCTGAGATTTAAGCAATGATGAGTCCGATATGGGGCACTTGTAGCAAACCTGACAATGTTGTGGTAGGATGAGGCTAGTTTTGATAGGTTTGTTTTTGATAGGTTAATAAAGGTTGGAGAGGCATACAGTAGTGTTGAGATGAGATGTGTTTGAGCTAAGGATATCCTAGTCTCTGGTGTGAGAAATTGTTTAAGTCTATAGAGTGCACCTATTTTTTTGTTAACTGTTTTTATTGTTAAATTGATGTGAGCATCAAAGTTTAGTTGATTATCTATTGTCACACCAAGCAGTTTTGCAGTGCTGTCGGGTGATATAATGTTGCCATTGTTAGAGACAATAGTAAAGGAAATTGGGATGGACTTATAAGTTGGAGTAATCAATAGTAACTTAGTCTTTTTAGGATTAAGGAGGAGACAGATGTGTTTGAACCAATTTTCTGCTGCAGTAAAAACATTTTGGGTACATGAATGTAGTTCAGCAGGAGACATTGCAGTGCAGATGAGTGTAGAGTCATCTGCATACTGAATGCAAGTGGAGGATGGGAGAGAGGTATTCAGATTATTAATAAAGATGGAGAAGAGGAGGGGACCTAGAATAGAGCCTTGTGGGACTCCAATGGAGACTGGGAGCTGGGAGGATAAATGACCATCCCAGAGTACTGCTTGTTGTCTATTTGACAGGTAGGAGTTGAACCACAGAATAGCCATTGTGTCAAGAGAAAGGGATTTAAGCATATCAATCAGGAGATGGTGATTTACCATATCGAATGCTTTTGAGAGGTCAAGAAATAATGCAGATGAATATAGATTATTGTTGCGATTTTTGTTGATGGTGTCTGTAAAGGAGAGAAGGGCAGTGGTGGTACTATGGAATGGTCTAAAGCCGTGCTGTGAGTCAGCAAGTAGGTTATTATGGAGAAGGTGTTCTAGAAGTTGTTGTTGGACACATCGTTCCATAATTTTAGCTAGAGGAGAGAGTAGGGCTATAGGACGGTAGTTTGAAAGTTCAGTTGTATGATTTTGTTTATTCAACCTTTTTGTTTTATTTTTAAGTCTATGTAAGTATTTGGGGTGTATTGAGTAAGACAAAAACTTGTATTCCTCTAGAGTTATTTTAACTTTATGAGTTAAAATTTCTTTGCATTTCTCATTTAGTTTGTTTATTTCTTCAATGACTTTCTTATCCATAATATTTTCTTTATTATTATGTTTATAAGAGTCTAATTTACTTTGAATATCTAACAATTCCTTATCCCAAGATTTCCTTTTATTATTATACCATCTGATACTTTGTCCATATAGATATGATTTTAAGGCATCCCAAACATAGACAATGGATACTTCAGGAGTATTATTTATGTCTAGAAAATGTTGTACTTCTGAAAGTATATATTCTTTATATTCTTTTAGTTGAGTTAAGTATGCTGGTATCCTTTTGATCTGAACATTGTGAGTATTTTTTATCATGAACTCAAAAACAATTGAATTATGATATAGGACATGAAATGATTTTGGAGTTAATTAAATCTGTTACCATCTGGTTAAAAATAAAGACCCTATCTATTTTTGAATAAGTTTTGTATCTGTTAGAAAAAAAAGTGTATGGCAATGATTTTGAATCTATCTGATTATTAATATCATTTAAATGATAAGAATTAGCAAAATCATTTAAATGTTTTGCATTAGATGTAATTTTCCTTTTTCCTATAGTGGCAGTGTCACTTTCATGTAGTATACAATTAAAGTCACCAGCTAAAATAATATCTCCTATAGAGAATGATATGATCTTATCAAGATGGTGTTTCACTGTATTAATACCAATTCCAGGTATCCAATATACATTAATTAATGTATAGGTCTTCCTATTAATTTGTATTGTAACCATACAAAACATTCCTTTATCATCCTGATAAGACTTAATAGTTTTAGGAATGGGCATACTTTTATTCAATAAAATAGCCACTCCTCTTTTTTTCTGAGTGTGCTCTGAACTAACCAATACTGTATATTTGTTTGTGGCTAGTTTATCAATATCTTTTTTCAAGAGATGAGTTTCTTGAAGGAAGACTAAGTTGGCCTTATGTAAATTAATGTATCTTATTAGGCTTGCCCTTTTACACGGATTATTCAATCCATTAAAGTTTAAAGAAATTCCTTTTAGAGATGTCATTTGGCATTTTTAAAACATAAGAATCTTATGATCAAAATAACAATTAACAAAATAAGTAATGTTACATCTCCTTCTTTAGGTGTACCTTTAAATATAGCTGTATTTATTGAATCTCTTATGGGATTTTGTATAAGATTCAATTTTGTTTGTAGTGACAATGAGTTTACAAAATGTATTGTGGATGTCAGAACTATATACATACAACAATGAACAAGAGCAAATAATGTAAGGATTAAACCTTGCACCCAGCCTGGAGTTAAAAACCCCAACTTAGAGTAGTATATACCACTCAAGTTAACCCCCTACCCTAAGCAGCAGTACCTCAACTACCACCTTATCAATTTAATACTAGTTATATTTAACATTAAATTAACAACTTTCAATTAGATTATATAGCAAGACAAAACTACACATTTGAAAAAACAGCATCATATAAACTAAGATAAACTTTTTTTTAAAAACTATTCATACTACTATATACATCTATTTAATATAATACATTTGTATTCAAATAGCATTCAAATAAACTTGATATTAGGAACCAAGAGGAGAGAGAGAAATAAAAGACGTGAGAGAGGGAGAGAGAGTGAAAGAGAAAAAAAAAAAAAAAAAAAAAGGGAAGGCATATTTACATATTAGTTTATTCAAAGTTTGTAAAAATAAGTTCTAATATTCATTTAAATCAAAAACTTTGGCTAATATGTTTCAGACATTACATATATTAAGATGCATCTATTTTCTGTCATGAAAATGCAGTTAACAGCTTCCAAAAAACCTTGAATTACTTGTATCTGAGCTTTTTTCCCATACTTATTATTGTCAGTAGAATAAAATATTATATTTATAGAAATTGTTATAAATCATAATGCATAGTTATGTAAATTCTCAGAAACACTTGCATTATTGTAAAGAAAGCCATCTGTATTTTGTATATCCATACTGCTGCTTTAAAATATATCACATGACAACTTCTTCCAGAATAGAGTCATAAAGTTATTTATGCTTGTCAATCAGATAAATCAAATGAGTTATAGTAATGTATATGTTTAAATTATAAGTTTTTAACATAAATTAGTATGCTGCAGTCAAGTAAACTTTCAAAAACACTTGTATAAATGTTTCACTTTCTATGCCTTCTAAAATATCACATTTGCTTACTACAAGAAACTGCATCATTTAAAATCATTATAACTGACATATTTTATAAATTATAACATAAATACTTAAGTAATTATATAAAATAACTCACATTTAAATGTTAAAGAGTTCATTTTCCTTCACAGAGTCGCATTTGCAGCAGTTCTACTTCCTGGTAGAGTGTTCTTCCTGAATCTGCGATGTGTCAGTGTGAATTCTGGGGTCAAAGGTCAAATTGACTGCTTTCAGTGTCTCTGCGTGAATTCTGAGAGTTGAAGCTTTTAAAACAACTCGAGGACACTGTTCCCGAGGTAACCCACATCCCAAATTGTCTCCCTTAACATTTTGGTGGGAATCTTGTTAAAAACTAGTGACAAACATTCATTTAGCAGTATAAATGCATCTAAACATAACAAAACCTTTGCGAAGTATTTTACAGGTTATTACAGCCTCTATGCAAGTGAAATTAAGCCCAAAGTTATTAATAAGTAATAAAACTCAATATTTTTCCCCAACTCAATTTTTATACAAATCTTATTATTTACTGTGCCTGTATGATCAAAAGCATTTCAATATATTAATATGAAAGAAAATAAAGAGAAAGAATAAAGAAAAGAAAAAAAGAGAGTAGAAAATAAAAGAGCGTAAAGCAGAGATAGAAAAATGTAAAAGGAAGCTATAAAAAGTATTTACAATGGAATATTACTTACTGCTTATATTAATAAAGATGGAAATAAAACATATTATTTACTATTATTTAGTTCTAATTATTATTAATTAAAGCATGACAGATTATTTGTAAACAAGCATAAGCAATATAATCAAGAAAGTATAATTAGCAATAGTATTTAAACAACATATAAACTTTTTTACAAGGAATAAATAAGTTATTATTCCATTTATCATATTTTCATTACACTTCTCTCCCTGCCCTCCCCACCCCTTACCCACTACATAATCTAAATAGAATGTCATTGTTTAAAATAAAGAAAAGAAGAAAAGGAGAAAAAAAGAAAAAATGTATCAAGTTACTAACCTTACTTCTCTTTTTCAGAAAGAGAAACAAACTGAATGATAGCTTGTTATTAGTTCCTCAGATATTTTGACTGATTATGAAACAAAACATTTCTTTGCACAAAAAAAATAACTTTGATTAAATCATTTTCAGAATATTTGTGGCTTTCTGGAAATGCAGTAACTATATTTAAAAAGATTAATAATGAAGAAAAATAAAGAGAGAAAAAAAAGGAAAAAAAAACATAGAACAAATCATTTGTTTTTTAGCCTCTTCTTTTTCTCTGAAGTCTTCCACGGAGTTTCAGTTGCCAACCTCTTTAATGAAGGACTAGCCCATTCCATTTCCTCTATTTTATCCAAAATCTTATTTTTTTTTGATAAACAGTAATGCAGAGTCTAAGTCATCAAAAATTTTAGGACCATCAGGAAGGAGGATTTTTAGCTTGGCAGGAAAGAGAAGATATGTTTTAAACTGTGCTTATTTAAGCTCCCTTATTAGTGGCAGAAAAACTTTTCTTTTAGCTATTACCAAGGAAGAATAGTCATTGTCAAAACGCACACTTGTCTCATTAATCTTAACAGGAGCTTTAGCCCTAGCAGATTTAAGAACCATCTCTTTATCAAAAGATGATAGAAATCTAACTATAACTGATCTAGGATAGTTTTTGTTAGAGTTAGTATTAGCTATAGATCTATGTGCTCTTTCGATACCAAAAGAGAATGCTTCTGGTAAGTCTAAAGTTTTAGGGAGCCATGTTGTTAAAAAAGAAGTAATATTGTTACCTTCAATATTTTCTGGCAGTCCAAAAATCCTAATGGTATTGCGCCTAGATCTATTTTCCAGGTCATCAAGCTTTGTTTGTAGATGTGTATTTTGTTTCAGCAAAAACTCAATGTTGATTTCCTCTTCTTGGATTCTATTTTCCATGTCATTTTCAGTCTCTTCTATGCCTGTAATCTGGATCTTCTGTTGCTGCAAATCTATATGTAACAAGTCTATTTGTTTTGTAGTTTTTTTCTATGAAGGTATCAATTTTAGTATCCAGTTTATCCATCTTAGCAGTAAGTTGCTGGATTGTAGATATCAGAGACTGAAGTTCTTTCTTGATGCTGGAGTCGAGAATTTGTCTTACTGGAACTCATTTCAAACAGAGAAACTGACAAGAAAATTTCCAAGGTGATTTCTGACAGGAATATTTTTAAAATTTCCTTTCTTTTTTAGATATAGTTCAAGAAATAGATAAAACAAACATATTTAGAAAGAAAATTACTTCATAAATTAATTTTTTAAGTAATTATTTCCTGTCAGTGCAGTGAAATTGGTGGAGCTGAAGAAATCTGCTGCTATCCTGTGTTCATCCTTGGCCACGCCCCCCTATTATATGGACTTTCTGATCAACACTATCCTCATATGTGCCACTCACACACTAACCCTACATATACTGGGCCAATACATAGTGTATTCCTATGCCTGACTGTGGCATGGAAAATGCGTGGGTTTGGACCAACAAACATGTACTCTGATAGGGTACCATATACTAGAGCAGCATGCAACATCAGATAGAACAGGACCAAGACTAATGACATCTATCACAGTCTGTACACAGGCCAAGGTACATGTATACAATATACATTCTGTCGACAATCACCTCAAGTACACAGACCTCACTACTGTACACACTACAACAGAATGCCGAGGTTTTGTCCTCAAATATATCCCTCACTATACATAACATGTCTAGCAGTCTGATATTTCAATGGCTTGTTATCAGGTATGATGTCAATAAATAATGGTGTACAGAACATATGCACCTCTTACTGTATGACATATGTACAGAGGTTGATGGAGTTGTGGCTGGAGGCACAAACACAGGGCCAATATTGACATGTTGCTGTGGTAACCTCATACATTTACTGGTGTAACAGGGTTTGTTGTGACATATGTCTTCTCAGGGATATGAAGTCAGTAACTCTCATGACTGTCACCATGTATTGACTGCATTCCTCAGACTATGCTGCTGCATTTCTAAAGATAGGTCATCTGTGAGTAATACAACAAACGTAAGACTCCAAACACTCGCCAGTCTGCAGATAGCCCTGCAGGTGGGGGTTTCCTCAACCACGTAACACTGTCATGACAGGTATTAAATCATGTAGACCAGCCATATCCTCACAAAGCCTGTTAAACCAACATTACTTCAAATGTAGAAGAGCAAGATTTACATTCTGTACTCATGTCTGGAACATCCCCCTCCTGTTTCTGACCTGTCCCAACAGTGTATGTTGTAAGAGGTATATTCCACTACCCTCTGTGCTGCTGTTTACCAAACAATGACATGGAGTCCTGCTCACAGTGAATGAAAAGGGCCAACACCCACATGATGTTTCTAGTTGAAGGAGTGCGTTTCCATGCAATTGACTATGGGAATGTTACCACAGCTGTTCTCCATGCAATCAGCTAGTGGGGGACTGTAATTTGTGCACAGGCCATCAGCTGATCATGCGCATCACTTACAAAATGCAAGCTGCTGCCTAAACAAAGCAGATGTACTTTTTCCACATCCACCAGAGAGGGAGTGAGAGATACAGATAGAGACTAAGTAAGAAAGGAAGGGGGAAGGATAGCAAAAGGTAGGCATGTTTGTGTCACACACTTATCAGTATGGGGTTTCAAACCCCTGCCTAACTATGTATTGCTATTACATTTTTATCCAGTTATTGCATGCACCACAGAGGTTACATATTGGGGAGCTGTCCAAAGGTATATTCAAAGGTGAGTGACATCAGCAACAGTGATAAAGGAGGGATAATGTAGGTATAGTACATGTGCCTGTCCACAAAAGCAGGTGTCAAGGACAACCCAGCCACACTCTCTCAGGGACTCACACACATTATCACAGTTGGCAGGGTCAGGATTAGACTTCCTAAATAGCTTGTTTGCTACACTACAGTATTACTCAGGTATGACATGCACCACAGAGGTTACCTGGCTGATATATAGCAAAGGGTATGTCAAGGTGACTGACATCAGAAGGCATGATTCAGTAGGGCAATGGGAGGTGCAGTGAGTGTGAATGGCTTCCAAATCACTAATCTCCACACACACACACACACACACACACACACACACACACACACACACACACACGCACACACGCACACACGCACACACACACACTCTCTCTCTCTCACATACACACACACACACACACACACACACACACACACACACACACACACGCACACACACACACAAGCACAGGTTTGCCAGTACTGACATGCATGGGTTCATTGCTTCACAGGTGTGTAGTGGTTGATTGTGCCAGAAGACTGTAGTAGGCTAGGCAAAGGGTATACCTTGGCATCAGGCCACATGCCAATGGTCTGGAGTATGGCTCAGGGGTGTAGTCTCTGGATTGGTCCACACAGGTGGGTATTGTAATCACCATCCAGTCATTTGGGTTACTGTTGTGGCTGACCAGTGCTGTGCAATGCTTGCCATGTATGTGTTCTATATTCCATAACATGGATGGTGTCTGGAATGTGCACATGTCCCACATGCATGTTCTGTGACATGTGGAAGTGTACCTGGGGTGTCTGGGGCATGTTGTGTGGACAGATTGTCACCATCTAATGTGGCATTCCTGACTTCATGTGATGAGAACTGGCAATGGAACTCAGGTTGATCCTGCACCTATATTGACAGCATGATACAGGTATTCACCGGTGTTAGTGGCATCTGTCCATACAGAGCATGTGTATAAGGCATGGTATTTCCTTTGATGGTTACATTTGCTGACTCTATAGGTGTTGCAGGTGTCCAGTGGGGAACAGAGCAAAGGACCACTGTATGCAATTATTTGCCTTTTGTAGGCATGGAACAGGGTGCCATGCCCTCTATAGTCCACTGCAATCACACCATGGTTACCATCTGTGGGCAATATGCAGGGAACTACCAACATAGTGGTTGTTGCCTAGCCAAGTGTGTTTGTGTATGAGACATGGGTGGAGAGTGTTCGCTGGGTAATACAAGGGTTGTCTATATTATTCCCCAATCCATAATTTCACACAAAGGGGTATGGATTGTCTACACCAGCCTCTCTGCTGTTTGGCATCTGTCGTCCTTGTAAGGTGGACATTGTGACATATAATAGGTCTTCCATATAAGAAATATATAAAACCCACCCCACAATAAGCCATGTTATAACACAATCACAACTACCTCCACACAGGACACTGATGACAAACACACACACATACACAATACATACACACATAGCAGATATTGTGACATATAATAGGTTCTCCATATAAGAAATTTGCAAAACCCAGCCCACAATGAGTTTTCTTATTATGCAATCACAGCTACCTCCTCACAGGATACTGTTGACAAAACACACACACAGACAGAGTCTCACAGTTGTCATGTCTGGGATTAGAACTCCAAGCTAACTAGTACATCACACTACAGCAGTACACAGTCATAGCACACACCACAGAGATTATAGGGTGACTCCTTCACCAAAAGTGTATTTTAAGGTGAATGACTTTGGCAGGCTTGCCAAAGTAGGGCAATGGAAAGTGTAGTGACTGTGAATATCCTCTAAAGCATTGATCCCTACACAGACAAATGCACACACACAGATTTTCACAGTTGCCATGTCTGGGATTAGAACTCCTACATAATTAGTACATCACACTACAGCATTATGCAGTTATAACACATGCCATGGAGCTTACAGGGCTACTTTTTCACCAAAGGTGTATTTCAAGTTGAATGACATTAGCAGGCTTGCCAAAGTAGGGCAATGGAAAGTGTAGTGACTGCAAATGACCACAAAAACATTGATCCCCACACAGACAAACACACAAACACAGTTTTTACAGTTGCTATGTCTGGGATTAAAACTCCTACCAAACTAGTACATCACACTACAGCATTACACAGTTATAGCATGCGCCACAGAGCTTACAGGGCTACTCCTTCACCAAAGGTATATTTCAAGGTAAATGACATTAGCAGGCTTGTCAAAGTAGGGCAATGGAAAGGGTAGTGACTGTGAATGGCCTCAAAAGCAGTGATCCCTACACAGGTAAACAAACGCACACACACACAGAGTTTCACAGTTGCCATGTCTGAGATTAGAACTCCTACCTAACTAGTACATCATACTACAGCATTATGCAGTTATAGCACGCATCACGGAGCTTACATGGCTATACCTTCACCACAGGTATATTTCAAGGTGAATGACATCAGCAGGCTTGCCAAAGTAGGGCAATGGAAAGTGTAGTGACTGTGAATGGCCACAAAAGCATTGATCCCTGCACAGACAGACAAACACAAACAGATTTTCACAATTGCCATGTCTGGGATAAGATCTCCTACCTAACTAGTACAGCACACTATAGCATTATGCAGTTATATCATGTGCCATGGGCTTATAGGGCTACTCTATTCCCAAAGATATATTTCAAGGTGAATGACACCAGCAGGCTTGCCAAAGTAGGGCAATGGAAAGTGTAGTGACTGTGAATGGCCACAAAAGCATTGAACCCTACACAGACAAACACATACAGAGTTTCACAGTTGTCATTTCTGGGATTAGAACTCCTACCTAACTAGTATAGCACACTATAGCATTGCACACTGATAGCACACACCATGGAGTTTATAGGGCTACTCCTTCACAAAAGGTGTATTTCAAGGTGAATGACATCAACAGGCTTGCCAAAGCAGGGCAATGGGAGTGCAGTGTGTGTGAATGGGCCATAAACCATTCATCTGGAAGCACACACACATAACACTCAGTCACATACAGGTTTTCATTTAACAGGAATGTGTATACAACTGCTAGATGAATATTGACTTGTACAGTCATGCTACACAATTATAGCAAGCACCACAGACACTATAGTGCTGAGGGATAACAGAAGCAAATGTCTACAGTGATTGACATTTGCACATCATGTAGTTGTAGCTAATTGGATGTGGGCTGGGCAGGACAGGCCTCATGATGGGAAGCTCTTTGTATGTCACTCTCTTCCACACATATATGTATGTGTAAGTTTGGCCTATTATAGTATGTTGTCCTTGGATATATGTGTGTATTCCTATCCAATGTGTGTACAAAGCATGACTGGTGTGCATTGTGGAGTGTGTGCACAAACATCTGTGACACATCCAATGTGTGTGCAAAGCATGACTGGTGTGCAATGTGGAGTGTGTGCACAAACATCTGCAACTGTCAGATATGTATAGTCCACTGTTGTTGCCAGACAAAGTGTGGGAGCATGCCCAGTATGACCTTTCAGTATTTTGTCAGACATGGGCTTTGTTTCTCTAAGTGTGTGGACATGCCCAGTATGACCTTCTGTATTGAATATGTGAATCCATTTCAGGTAGGTTGTACTCCAGTGCAGGCTTTTGTGGTCTACATCTACAGCTAGCAACCTGTTTCTGCAGGATATATGTAGATCAGTTGACAATACAGGGTCACAATAGGCAAAGGATAATGGGTTACTGTAAGTAATTGTGTCTGTGCTGCTTCTGCTACATGGTTTGGTGTTAGCAGAGATATTCAGACATATGTACTGTTTGACATTGTGATGTTTTATGTCACAACTACTGACAAGTATACATATTTGCTTGCAGTAATTTCCTGGAGAACAGAGGATGAATGAAGTTGTGTCCACTATTGTGGTCTGCACTCTACATATTCTTGCACAATCATGCCATTCTGGAGGGGCTGCTGCAGACACTTGCTGATGGGCCTGTGCAAATGGTTCAGCACTTTGGTACTGTGGTGGCAAAGGGCCCCATGCTTGTACATCCATCAAAGTGACAGTATGGCCATATCCAGCTGTGGCCATACCTCACAGCTGTACAGATTCACACAGGTTACCCAGAGGCAGGGCTCATATTTATGATCATTACCCCTTCACATTGTGATTTATGAGCAGGTTTTCCACTTATTCCTGTGTTTGCAGGCAGGGATAGTATGTGCACACAGCTGGGTTTCAGACTTCATACACTCCATGGCGTCCATGCTTCTACCCCCCCCCCATTATTCTATCCTCTTCTGAACAGTATGCAAACATTATCTGATAAGTATCCCTATAGTTATCACTCCATCCCAGAAGTATTTAGGGGATGGTCCACAGTTCATGCAGTGGGACATGGTGGACATGCTAGTTGGATTTGTCAATGTGGCCTTGCATTTGGGTTCTGTGGACTATGTTATGTTATTTGGGAGTCCATGAGATAACATACATTTGCAGTAGGGGTGAGACACAGGCCTTTGACAGAGGACTGTAGGGAATTTGGTAGTGATGCAGGCCATCTGTAGCAGGGTGGTGCATTGTGTCACTCCTACAGTCCCAGGCTGAAAGCCACTATATTCTCCTGGGGTGACAGGGTAGGTATGCAAAGTGTTAATGTCAATAGTTTCTGTCCTTATTGATCCATTGATGTGGATGCTGGCAGGGTGCTGCTTACAGCTAGGGGCACACCTGCATGGGACACCTCTTCAGCATGCTGCATTCTGTGGCTATTCCCATACAGAGGTGGTGGTCATATTGTACTCATTCCCAACAGCAGGGATAAGACCTGTGAGGTACCTGTGGTTGATGGTGGTGTGAGCTGGGTGCATGTGTGCTATGGGAGCTACTTGCAGATGACTCACAGATATATGTGGGACATTCCACTTATGCTGGCTTGTGCAGGGACATCAGCAGTTTCTCAGTACTTCATACCTGTGCCTTTTGTGGTCTGCCACTGTTTGGACAGACAACATCAGTATTCCGTACTACACAGCCAACTAATGTGCTGCTAACCTATATGTACAATTCCAAAGGTGTGTCCATTTCACAGTAACGTTTTATACACTCTCTGATTAGGGTACCTCCACATGTGTACTGTTTGTATGTCTGGGCCCACATTCATGCCATGTCCATCTTTCAGATGGTTGCAGATATTACATCTGAACAATTTGTATGGATTACTGCTGGAATATGTCTTGCTGGGATGCATTGTGTTTGGCACTGCAGTTATGAGAACTTGGCCCTGTCATCAACAATTCTGGCCATTGGCCACCAGGACACAACCCACCATGCCTACATGCTGACTACTTTCACACAATATACAACACACACAGCCCTGCATATTGAACACGTGCTACAATCTATCCTGCAACTTAGGCCAGCTCAAGTATTCTGTGCTCCACTGTCATTATACCTACACATACTTTTTACTACATTTCTACATAAGATTGTGGGGGGATGCACACCTGACAACTGTACATATTTGCTTTGACTGTACTGGTATTTCAGGTACTCCATTTCATTCTTTATTCTGACATAACATTCAGACTAGAGGCATATCAGTGTACTACAGTTCTTAGGTTTTATTGACCTACATTTCAGTTTCAGACTTTTTACCCTTTAGAACTAACATCCCACTGCCTGACCTGTTGTAGTCTGTCTGTGTAGGTCTGGAGGGGGTCTGTTCTCCATAGCCATCAATCAGAGGCCTTGTCACAGCCTTTCTTTGTGTTTGTCTACACCTATCCTTATGGGTGAGACTGTTCTTGGGTACGTGAGCCTCACTGACATGCATGTGTGTGTCCTATGGACACACATTTGGCCCACCACATGTCCTGCAGTGGGTTTTGTCACCTTGTCTAGTACTGCCTACTATGTTAACACCAGTATTTGTTAAGGATTACATGCTGCGGATATAGGTGTCTACTTTCTGCTGGCATCCCATTCAGACACCCGATTCCTAACATGCTCACATCCATACCAAAGATATAGGTAGCATAACATACTATGCAATTCAGCAATTGATAGTGAGTGTGACTTACCTTGTGGCTGTGCCAGTATTGAGGATAGTGCTGGAGGGCTGACTATGTCAGATGCACATAGTACACTCCCTATACATGGTTAAGCACAGGTAGTATCATGTTTGGCATCCTTTTTACTGTATGTGCGAGTCAGAGTGAGGTGTTATTTCCTGGGTTCCTACCATGTAAGTGTATGCACTATGCATTTACCAAGGCCTGGGCATACTGGGCACGCCTCCTTCTGCCTACTGGGGCAGGCTCAGGTTGTTCCTCCTCCGAGTAACTCTGTGCCTGTGCAGGCCTTGGAAATCATGGGGGGCTGTGTTGCCCTGCCCCATGCTGTTCCTGCTGCAGCTGTTTCTGCAGGATCATATCATGTAGCATGGCACATACAATGACAGTTTGGGAACATGTAGCTAGTGATCTGTCCAGGCAGCGGAACCATGACTTGAGCATCCCAAACACATGCTCTATTATGATTCTGGTCTGTGCATGTGCCTCATTATGGAGTTCTTGTTTGGGTGTGTTTGCATTTCTGATGGGTGTCATCAGCCATGGCTCCAGTGCATAACCAGCATTCCCATCTAGTTGGGCATATGGGATGTCCCCATTGGCAAATCTCTGGTACAGATGCATCATATACCAGATGTGGGAGTCGTGATACCTTCCAGGGCTGCCAGCACACACATACATTATAATGCCCTGGGCATCACACATGACCTGGCAGTTTATGGAGGGGAAGCCCTTGTGGTTTATGTTGACTCTACCTTGCTCGCCGGGTGGTGCTTTGATGTGTATGTGCATGCACCCACTACCTCAGGGTATTCTGCTATTTGGTGGAAGTGACACATATTGCTGGTCAATACCTCACGGGTGTTGAGGAAATATATGTGCTCACCAGTATGTGCTGACTTGGCATCCAGGAACTGGTGGAGTACAGTGGATGCTGATGCCTATGAGATCCCCATGATATCCCCAGTCGGCCTTTGGAAGGTACCCGTGGCTAGTATTCTTAAGCTTACACATACTTTGGTATCCACTGGGATGGCATCCCCACTGTATAGTCTGTGTGTGAGGCGTGGCCGTCACAGCTCAACAATTTGTTGTAGGAGGTCCATGTCCACCCTATAGCGGTCCACTATCTCCAGCTCATGTAGCCCCTGGTAAGTTACTCTAGGTCTGTACACTCATCTCCTTCTCCTCTCTGTGGATTGGTCATCAGCATTCTCATCCTCACTACCCTCAGCCTCTTCCACATGTTGATTTATGAGAGCAAATGCAGCCCCTATAATTTTGTTGCTTTTGTTAGGTAAACTTTTCCCTGTTTGTGTACACCAGTGGTGTAGAGTTTGTGAGAAGAAGCAGATGGAAAGGTGTTTGCATAGTTTATAGTAGTGTGCTGGGCTGGGCTGGGCTGGGCTGCTGCCTGTGTAATTGGCTGATACTGATACATTTCACCTGCCAGATATGCTAGTTCTCCTTGATTACCTTCCTGCTTCTGTTTTCCCTTCCTATTGCCTTCCTGCTTAATGTCTGAGGAGCGCCGTGCAAACCCAGTGCTCAGATTAAATGGTTTATTTATTTTTTTAGCCACGGTGGAGCCGCAGTAGCATTGCTGCCTCACAGCAAGAGGTTCTCCCATTTGATTCTTGGCTTGGGTTGGGAGTGCCTTCTGTGTGGAGTCTGCATGTCCTCCCCGCAGTGGAGTGGGCATTCAAAACACATGCGTTGAATAGGCGTGCCTTCGTTGAAGGTTGGGCATCAGGCTGGCAACTCGACACCATAAAAACCAACTGCCAATCATTAGCAGACCGGAGTTCTGCTGTGGCGACCCCTAACCGGGAAAAGCCGAAAAACAAACAAAAACTATTTTTTTTTAAACCTTGTGCGTGGCGCTCACACTCGTTTAGGCAATGTAAAGTGTGCTTAGCAGCTTCAGACACATCTCTTTCCTTAGCTCTGCTAAGCTAAGGGCAAACCCAAGCCACATAGCTCCAATAAGCATACAGTATGTCTGACACACCCCTCTTTGATGTCGGCTAACTCTTAGGCTTGTACTATAGTTTTCCTGCACCTACACGGTTGGGTGCAGGCTAGACATGAGAGGAAATCTGTGATTCAGTATCATTCCCCTCATTTGCATAGAATTGCCTGCTAATGCCTAGTTACAAGTCCCACACTGATCCTTCCCCATTAGCAACCACTATTCACTGGCCTTGTTGTCTTCTGCCTGCCATTGACTATAATGGCAAAATTGTGATTTTGCAGAAAATGCTTTTCTGAAGGTTTTACTTTTATTTTCGGGCCAATCCCATTTATGCACTGCTACCTTATGCTTAAATGGCCAAAATCAGCCAAAAAATAAAAGGTATTTTTTTTTTACTTTGCAACTGTTTTCCATGCCAATGGCCATATATTTGGCCACTGGCATGCTTTCTACATTATATACACCCTTTATTTGGAGCTGTCATGGCTCTGTTTTGTAGTTTGCACAAATGTACTCAGTTACTGAGTATATTTCTTCAGGTTACAGTAATCTTTCACGGATGGCTGCCAGCTTTCTGGATTGCTAATTCACCTCATTTGCATGGTTTTCACCTGCACATGGGTAATTAGCATACGGGAGCTGTGTCCGTGCAGGAATAGTGCAGGAGCGCTCATGCACATCCCGGGAGCTTGTTCCTGGATCTCACGGTGGCCATATTGCCTCCAGCAGCTCCTGCATATTCCTGCACACTGTGCAGAGCTTGCTGCATCCCAGGGATCATCTTTGAATATGTCCCTGAAGCAGCAATAAATTGTAGTTTCGTCTGGCTATTTTGGACCATTTCTGCAAATGTTTTCAGATTTCATTAACTTAGTTCAATAATCTCATCCTTGGTGGTTAATTTTGAGGAATGTAATGCTTGTATCAATGATGAGAATTAAACATTTGCTGAGCAACAACTAGTTTTAATGGAAAGCTTTGGATCCACTTAGGTAGTTTTGTCTTTAACCCATGCATTTAGACATGTAATACATTTGAACCAGCATGGTATTGAAAGTAGGTGTTTGGTACTGGAACTTGTCTCTTGGCTTGATCATTAGCATTTGTTGATAAAGGGATCTTTGCTACAACAAATCATCAACCAGAATTCTACCTGGAGGTTGAAAGGCCATGCAGACCAGCTTTTCTGACAGCCAGAAGAGTTTTTTTTCTATTAATGATTGTGAGGAATGTGCCGTATACATATAAATGCAAAAAGGCAGTTGTTTGTCATTTTTTTTTTTGTTTGTTTTTATGTTCGAGATTTTAGAAACTTGATCATATGGTCTCAACAATAATTTCCGAAAACTTGATCATCTGACACAGACTATATATATATATATATATATATATATATATATATATATATATCTATATATATATATATATATACACACAGACACACACACACACACACACACACACACATATATATATATATATATATATATATATATATATGGGTCTAGGACTATTCAAAACACATTTCACTGAAAGTTATATATGGCCTTTTCCCCACTGTTGTGCGACCCTGGAGTTAGTATATATAGTAAGGGGGGTGTAGCCCCCCCCATCTGTTTTAAATATTTTGAACTATATACATGGATACTTGTAACTCCAATTAATTACTCTTTTCTGAAATTAATATATATCCAAAATATGTGGGGGTCTATGCTCCCCAAACCCCCCCTTACTATACATACTAACTCCAGTGTCGCACAACAGTGGGGAAAAGGCCATATATAACTTTCAGTGAAATGTGTTTCAGTGAATTGTGCTTTCAATGAATTGAGCTTTTAGTGATTTGTGCACAGTCATTTGACTTTTAGTGAAATGTGCTTTTGGTGAATAGTCCTTGACCCATATATATATATATATATATATATATATATATATATATATATATAGATATATATATATGTATACAGACATAAATATATATTTTTGCAGACTATATACTTCTCAGGATTTATGTACACTGGTTCATGGATATGGGTAATTCAGATTTGAGATGGGATACATAAAATTATTTAAATTATGACAAGCTTAGTCTCCCACCAGGACACAAGTGCTCTTCAGCAATTGCATTCTGCTTGCTGCGCACACTCAAGCAAATCTGCAGTCTGTGGCCACCACTCCACCCATACAGTACAAGAAGGAATCCGTACTCCAAAACTAAACAAGGATATACATTTTGAGTCTCAAGAGCAGGAGCACACTCAAGCAAATATGCAGTCTGCCGCTACCACTCCACCCATACAGTATAAAAAGGAATCAGTACTGCAAAATTAAACAAGGATATACATTTTGAGCCTGAAGAGCAGGGTCAGTCCACCCAGGCATTCTACTTGTATGTTTTATGAGAGTGAAGCTATTGCATTAGCAATACCGCTTAATAGTTCTCAGCGTGCTAATAAAACTGAGTGTTGTAGCCTTGTGTCCTCCCCCCCAGCTTGTGCAGTAATCCTAACTGTCCAATAGACAGTATACATTTAATTCAGATCCCTGTGACTAAATTAACCATCAAGCAGCCCTCTCGGTGTTTTCTTGGAGGCCCACCTGTTTATTTGCATCTCTATACATTCCCCTTCATTGCTAATGTATCTCCCTACTCTAATCTGTGCACAAACTGGTTACTAATCAGCAAGTCAATGTGAAAACACACTCCCAACCTTAATAAACTTTGCTGTCACTTCTCTCCTTCACTTTACAGGTAGTTTAAATGATTAATTACCCCCTCTGAGGCCTTCACTGATATATTTCCACTGATTGCTTCTCTGGTTTCTTTGCATTCCACCTGGTTTATTTATTTATTTTATTTTATTTGCTGTTGGTTAACCAGGATGGTCCATTGGGCCAAGTGAACCCATTTTCAATGGAGTCCTGGGGAGAAAAGCTCCAACAAGAATACATGTTACAGAGATTTACATTACATAACATACAAGACATAGCAAGGTACAGTTTTCAAACAGTAAAATTATCAACAAAAATAATAATAGAGTGAAGTTATACCCAATATATATATATATATATATATATATATATATATATATATATATATATCTATATATATATATATTTTTTTTTTTATATAGAATAATTCAGGATGATAGATGATATTAAGAAATTAGATTACGAGCAAAATATGGGTGTTGAAGGTAATGAGAATACAGGAAGTGGAGAATGCTTATGTGGGGAGGGAGCAGGAGCATTCCCATGTGGATGCTAGGTAGGAGTGAAGAGATTTGTTAAAGGTTGGAAGGCTAGTGATGGTTCGAATGGAGGGTGGGAGGGAGTTCCATAGTCGGGCTATGGAAAAAGAGAGGAGGTTTTGTCCTGGGGGGGTGAAGGAGTCTGTAGACTTCTAATAGGTTTTGATTAGTGGATCTGAGAAGTCTTTGAGTCTGGTGAATTTTAAAGGTAGAAGAAAGAGCGGGACAGAGGGATGGTTGGAAAATGAGTTTGTGTGCATATGTGAGCTGAGTGTAGGAGAGGTAGTTGGGAAGTTGGAAGCCAATTTAGTTTATGGAGTGATGCGCAGTGATGAGTTGAAGCTTTGTTACTAGTGGCAAATTTGGCTATTTTGTTGTAACAGGTAGCTAGTTTAGTTTTAATAGAAGATTGTACGTTAGTTAAAAGGGGGGCACCATAAAGGAGAGAGGGGAAGAGAAATGTAGTAGAGAGAGTGAGTTTGGTTGCTGGTGAGAGAAGTCGCTTGTGTCGATAGAGCAGGCCGAGTTTTTGGTGTTTTTTTTTTAATGCTTATTAGTAGATGGGACTCAAATTTAAGTTTATCATCAATTTGAACTCCTAGAAGTTTGGTTTCAGATACCAGTTCAACTGGAGTATTATTTTGACTGGTGATGGAGAATAGTTGTCTATCTAATCTGTTTGTTTTAGAGGGGATAAATATCATTAATTTTGATTTAGCTGCATTAAGTGCAAGATGGTTATTTTTCATCCACTGTTCTGTGGTGGAGAATGCTTCTTGGGTAAGTTTTAGAAGGGTTGGAATGGAAGAGGCTGCACAGATGATTGTAGAATCATCTGCGTATTGTATGATGCTAGTATGGGGGATAGAGTGATGGTAATCATTTATGAAGATGTTGAAGAGGAGGGGGCCTAATATGGAGCTTTGTGGGACACCTGTGGGGTTGTTTAGGAAAGAGGAGATGGCTTTTTTTCCATTTGACAGCTTGCTGCCTGTTTGAGAGATAGCTGGTGAACCAGTTGAGAGTTGAAGGTGATAGGTTTAGCTTTGACAATTTAGTGAGTAGTAGATTATGGGAGATAGTGTTGAATGCTTTGGAGAGATCAAGAAGGATGGTAGATACAGTAAGACATGAGTCTCTAGCTTTATTCACAGTTTCAAGGAATGAAAGGAGGGCTGTCATAGTACTATGATTAGGGCGGAAGCCATGTTGAGTAGAAGTAAGTAGGTTGTTGTCTAATAAATAGGGAAGGAGTTGTAAATGGATACATTTTTCTAGAATTTTTGATATAGGAGAGAGGATGGCGATGGGCCGGAAGTTGGTAATGCTAGTATTATTCCCTCCTTTATGAAGGGGAATGATAAAAGCTTTTTTCCAGATTTGTGGAACAAGACCTTCTTTGATGGAGTGGTTTATTAGGATACTAACTGGGAGGTCGATGGCATCTGCAGATGTGCTGAGGAAGTGTGAGGGGATGTTATCGGGGGCATTAGTGCATGGTTTAAGCTTCTGTAGTAGATTTTTTTATAGTGGAAGTAGGGATGGGTTTCAGTGAGAATGTAGGGGGTTGCGAGGTAGTATGGGGATAGAGTGGAGAAGAGAGGGGGTGTAGGAGGAGGGCAGGTGGTAGTAGGGGGTGGGTGGTTGCTCGAGAAGGAAGAGGTAAGTTTGGAAATGCAGTCAATGAAAAAGGAGTTAAATTCGGTGGCGAGTTCATTGTCTTCTACATTTGGGTTGGGGTTTGGGTTTTCAGTTGTGCCAGGTTTTAGGAGGGTGGTTATACCTTTCCAGAATTTTTGTGGGTCAGTTTTGTATTTACTTTGGAGAGAAGTGTAGTAGTTTTTACGGTCTGTTGAAATAAGCTTTTTTACTGTATTGCGAAGAGTTTTGTATTCATTAAGGGTAGTGGGAGATTTGTGCTTCTGATAGCATGTCCAGGCTTTATCTCTTAACCGCATGGTTGTCAATGTGATTTTAGTTAGCCAAGGGGTGGTTTTGTTTTTTATTCTTTTGGTTTTTAATGGAGCATGAATATCTAAAAGATTTTGGAAAGTAGTATTAAAGTGAGTGATTGCACTTTCGAGGGGTAGAGTTTTTAGGGTAGTCCAGTTAAATGATTTTAAGGAGTTGGAGAAGGCTTCTGGGTTGAAGTTTTTTAGGTATCTGAAGGTAATGTAATTATGGGTCGCTTGTAATGGAGAAGGAAGGCGTGTAGCAAAGATGGGAAGGTGGTCGCTTAACGAGTCAGGGAGAGTTCCACTATCGGGGTAGTAGTGGGGGTGAGAGACTAAGATCCAGTCTATAATACTGCCAGTAGTGAAGTCTTTAGAGGGCCTAGTGGTGGAGTTGATGAGTTGGGAGAAGTTATATAGGTTGATGTTAATGGAGGGGGTATGGGATTGACTGAAGGACCAATTGATGTTGGTATCTCCCATAATGATGGTTTCGTTAGATATATTGGTTGAGAACCAGGAGAGGATGTCTTCAAGAGTAGAGATATTGTCTCCAGGGGGAATGTAGAGTGAGGCTATACATATATTTTTGTGCTTGTTTAATTGAAGTTGGGCTAGTATTAATTCTGCGTTGTTAAGAAGAGCTTTATTGTAGGGAGTAATGCATAGAGAGGATGAGTAGAGTAGGGCTCCATTCACCCTCACTAATGCTTGGGCTCTCTCCGCTCCCCTCCCCTGCCCCCTATTTCCTCCCACCCCCCACTACCTCTACATTTATAGTAATCACAGCCACAGCTCACCCTCACATCACCTCCACCAATCACAGCTCCTCAAGTCAGACCACATTATACCACATGTATACCACACCAACTTGCTCCACCACAAAATACTCCCAACCACTCTCTTTCCCACTAGGCATTTTTACATCACCAACACTACCTACCCATCCACATATAGTGCAACCCTATCATTCCTATTCAGACCCCCACCTAGAACCAACTTTAACTTTATAACCATGACTGTCACACAGCTAAGTCTAGTCTGTCTTCTCATAATTCTTTACAACACCAAAAGTTATCACTCTAGCAATATCCCTAAACTTAGTAGCACAACATTACATTATGCACTCTCATATACAGACACCGCACATTATAATAATATCTGCCTACACTTGTTCAAGAACTACATAACAGACCAATTCAGAACTAAACACATATGCTCTTATTCCTACTCCAAAAAACACAATACTTTCTCACACTCATCACCAAACTCCAACATTTCTATCACCATTTTAACACCAGGCTCACCATAAATGGGGATATCCACCCCAACCCAGGCCCAAGTCCATCATGTCCAACACAAACTGCTCCAACACAAATGTCAGAACATACCCCCTACTATCTTCATCCCTGGGCAAATCAACAACAGCAGCAAAAACAACCATCTTTTAATGCTAAATATTAATATTAGAAGTATCAATAATAAAATACATGAACTCCAGGCACACTACTCCCTAGAAATAGTTGCTTTAACAGAAACCTGGCTAAATAAAAACATAGCTAACTCAGAAGATGTCCCTACCAGCTATAATATCGTTAGACAAGACAGACCACTTTGTAAAGGGGGTGGAACTGCTTTACTGTATAAGTCCAACTTAACTGTATGTCAATTACCAAACTCCTACCCTCCCCCAATAATTGAGACATACTTATCTCACAACTTCAACTTCACCCTAAAAAGGTCATCACCACAATTGTGATCTATATTCCCCCTGGTAATACACCTGCTAGCCTTGAAGACTTCTTATCCTGGTGTTCTTCCACATACTCACAAGAAACCCTTATTCTGGGAAATTTCAACCTAAATTGGTTCACCTGCATATCAGAACCACCAGGTAATCTAATAAATCTCCATGGCTACCAGCAGCTAGACCAAATTCCAACTAGATGTGATAAAAAAATCTAAAAGGGAATCCATCCTTCACTGGGTCCTAACTAACAACCCCACAATATACCCCCATGCAGGCAATCTCCCAGACACCTTAAGTGACCACAACATAATATACCTTATATGTAGCAGAACAAGCATATGCAAAACCACTAACTATATATATCCGCTAGAAACACATATTTCAACAAAACATTGCTACAAAACCTAAACACTGTCGCTCCATTGCACAAAATCAAGGTTAGAACCTCTACAAACCCATGGCTCAGTAGAGAAACCAAACAAATCCTCAAGTCCAGAGACACTGCCTGGCTTTACTATCAAAAAAACAAAGAAACACAAAACCTAACTAAGTACCAAGAACTGCACAACCGTGCAAAACAAATGCATTAGTCTGGACAAAAAATCCTACTATATAACATTACAAACTAAATACCAACACAACCCCCAAAAAGTTTGGAAAAATTTAAACTAGCTGCTAAAACTCACCCAAAAGGCTATCCCCAAACCAACCACCCCTGACACTAAAGTTCCCATCGAAACACAATTCAACTCCCACTTTGTGAACTCAATTCTATCCTTAGTATCACAGGACATTTCCTTCCTCACTACCCCCCCCCCCAACACAAATAACACTAATTCAAGCTTTACCCTCAAAATAGTTTCCACCACTTCAATCAAAAGCATGCTCTCCAAACTAAAAACCTCATCAACAGCAGCCAACCTACTCCCCAGCTATTTCTTGAAACTCACAGCAGATGCTATTGCTATCCCAATCTCCTCTCTCATAAACAGATCAGTTGTTGAAAACTATGTGCCCAAACTCTGGAAAATATCCTATGTTACACCCATATATAAAGGCAGGACCTCCACTGAACTTAATAACTACAGACCTATTGCTTTACTCTCCCCCGGCCAAAATCCTAGAAAAATGCATCCATACCCAGATGCTAAAATATCTCCTAGACAGCAACATCCTCTCACCTACTCAGCATGGTTTCAGACCTGCCCATAGTACCACTACATCCCTCCTCTACTTCACAGACACAGTAAACCGTCTCAAAAATGAAGGCCTACAGGTGTCAACTCTTTTTTTGGATATGTCCAAAGCATTTAACACAGTCTCACACCATATCCTGCTAAAGAAAACTAAACCAATATCACCTATCAAATTCCAATCTTACCTGGTTCCAAAGCTACTTAACTGGCAGGTACCAAGATGTGAAATGGGAAATTCTCTCTCTCCTCAGCTGCCCATAACTATAGGAGTCCCACCGGGTTCTATCTTAGGACCACTACTATTCATAGTCTTCACAAATTACCTCCATACCTCCACACAGCATGCATCTATCATTCAGTATGCAGATGGCACCCTCTTAATCTGTGCTGCACAAAACATTCCCACCCTCCTGCAAACAACTCAATTAGCATCCTCTGATGTTGAAGACTACCTGACCAAAGCCCAACTTATCCTCAATTCAAAGAAAACTCAGCTTATGATTATAACCAGTTCTAACAAAAACACTAATAACAGTCAATTCACTATCTACTCCACAAATGCTACTCCAATCGCTCCAGTGGCCAGGCTAAGCTATTGGAAATAACCATAGACTCCCACCTAAAATTTGATAGTCATCTCAACTATTAAAAAAGTACATGCCAAACTGTGATCACTCTACCATATCAAACCATTTCTTACCAACAACACAAGATCAGGCATTGCTCGCTCCCAACTTCTATCCACCCTACTCTATGCATCTCCCATTCGGACTAATCTCAACAAAACTGAACTAAGCAAAATGGAAGCCTGCTATAACAGAACTGCCCACTTTGATGCAAATTGCTCATATAGAACTCATCACTGTACTGCTTTGAGACAGCTCCACTGGCTTGAACTGCCCAACCTCCTAACCTACAATCAGCTCTGCCTCTGTCATTCAATCTATTACCTCCCCAATAAGTGTCCTGCCCTCAAAAACCTAGTACAACATCACTCAGCCAAAAGGCCTCTTAGATCATTAAGCAAACTACAACTAGAAGTCACCAACAGCTACGATAGCTTTGGAGATGCACTATATAGTAGTTCAGTTGCTAAAAAATGGAACTCTGTACCCACTAGCATTCAAAACACATCATCCAAAGCCTCATTTAAAGAGCTCATCAGGCAACATCTGAAGCAAAGTTGGCAGTGCCACGATTGCTTCCCAGGCTAATGAAAGTGGATAAGGTACACATACTAAACCTAGAGTACTTGATAATAGTTTTCACTCTTACTCACAAACACTGGCTAATCTATAATGTATGTACTGTACCTGTTTACTATGTATGTATTCTACCTATGTTCCAAATTTCAGCTGCACACCACAAATCTATTAATTACCTTTATTTTTAAATCAATATTTTTTGTTTGTTCTCTCCACTGTAACTGTTGATTTGCTGCATACCACTGTAAAAACATGTATTTTGTAATTTGTATGTATACTGATCATGTCTAAATAATTAATGTATCTGTAATTTTTCTATGTGGAGCTTTTCTCCCCAGGCTTCTGCTGAAAAAGGGCCTTTTCTGCTCAGTCATGCACCCCCATTTAACAAATGTAAAATAAAATAAATAATAAATAAGCTTATGGACATATTTAAGCTATGTTTTTATCTAACGGCAGTTTGCATTCGAACCTATGAAATTGCTAAGCACTTGCTTTGAATTATTAGGTCTGAAAATTCTCTATTCCTTACTAAGCTATGAGTGGCTTTCATTCTTATTTAGAAAATGTTTTGATCATTCTTATTCTCAATAAATCATCTTTAAAAGTGAAATTGTTAGATAATTGCTGCCTTTTGTCCAACTTCTCTTTTATTGGAAAGGATATCGAGAAGGTGGTCTACATGCAGCTATATTCACATTTGTTATCAAATGACTTGCTAATTTTTTTACAACTTGGATTTACATCTAGGCACTGTATGAAAGCAGCCTTTGCTATAGTTGCTAATGAACTCCTAATTGTGAGGGATCAGCTTTAATATTAAGTTTCATCTTGGCCCTCTTTGATTCCACTGCAGCTTTTTATATTCATGATTATAAAACTCTTGTGGAGCATCTGAGAGTATAGTATAGATTATCAGGGATTGTCCTTGATTGGTTGGCTTATCATCATGTGAGGTTTGAATTCAAGCATCTTCATGCCCAAATTTACTGTATCACAGGACTTGATTTTGTTTCCCTTGTTATTGTGATATACATGCTACCATTAACGGATGTAATTGATAGAAGTGAAGTCTTTTGAAGCATGCCTGGATTCTGCCCTTGAATGTGTGGTTCATGCCACACTTTCATGGGGATAGTGTCAACATTTTCTACTGCAGTCAATGTTTTGGCAACTTGGTAAGCCCCGTTGTTATTATTTACATTTTAGCAAAGTTTAGATTTCACTAGTCGGAGGTGGGTACTTGCGCTGAAGGAAATGTTAGCATCTTCCTTTGACTGATTTTTATTTACAATCCCTTGCTCAAAAGAAGTTTAATTATTTTGTTATGAATTCGAGTGAACTAGTGACTATCTATTCTACTGTATCTTTTCCCATTTGCACCAATATGGTTTATTTTATCACTTTGCATTTAGATGCACTTTTTTTATATTTTATTTATTTTATATATTTGTGTATTTTTGTATTGTCTGCAGCATAGCTCCTGGAAAAGTGTCTTCCTTTTTGGATGACTAGGCTGACGAGAAATACATTTTGTTTTTTAACATTTTCTCTCAAGGTATGGCTTAAAGAAATCTTGCCTTGCACCATAAAGAAAGAAATGCTCATGGCCTTGATAGCTGTATTATTTACTATTCTCTTAAAATAATATAGCACAGTGAGTAAATGCTTTCAAACTATATATCAGAAACAAATAAACGTTTCTGAGAAGTTATGCAAAACCTGTTTTGGATGGTAATAAGAGAGTGTTAGAAGAATGAACAAGGTCAATAGTAATAGCCTTTTGTAGAAGCTGGAATGCCTATTCTGAGTCAGATTTCCTCAACTTTCAGTGAAGTATAAATCCCCGTCTATACCTAGATGGCTACAGATTAGTAATTGACCTGGGTACTAATATAGCTGGCAATGAAAGGTTGGAGAGCATGCAGCCAATGCAGGCTTGACCATCTTAAGGGGAGTAAGGTCATCTAGACCAGTGCACATTAATGACAGGGGTACATAGTATGCAACATATCGTCAAGGGATATCTGCATTGCTATGCCAATTTGCATATATTTGTTGACTTTATGGATCAAGTTAAGGGTCAGTCACACTCAGAAAGAAAGACATAGAAGACTATTGTGTTTTTGAGCACTGGTCAGCTGCCAGAGGGTGCTGTAAGGATAAGAAAATGGAAACTCACCCATGGCTGCCCAGATGACAGGTATGCCTCAACCATCCCTTACTCCAAAGATTTAGAAATAATGGACAATTTGTGGTGGAGGATAGATGATTAGCAGATATGGGCATGACAGCAAAAAATAAAACAATAAAAGAAAAAAGGTAATTGTTTTTCAAGCAATTTTCTCTCAAATGTCAATACTGCCTTATTGTAATTGCCTATATGTTTTAATTGTTTGTTTTATTAGTGATGTTTCCCATCAACATAATGAACTTTCTTCACTTGTGTTGTAAATATATTTCAAACAAGGTTTTGCCAACTAATGGACTCCGGTCGCACAGTCCACCTATCTCAACAGTAAAATAAAATGAAGTCAGCAAACTTAATTAAGAACTAGAAATATTTAATGGTTATTAAATTCAAAGACTTTATTGCATCCATGGAATATCAGGTTGTCTTGTTATTCACCAGTACTACACTATCAACCCACGTGGATCAGTGATCTATGTCATCCTCTCATCTGGAATGGTGTGACAATTACATACTACTGTCTGCCATAAGTCCTGTACTTTTCAACCATGCCACCTTTAAGTTGACTAGACTTGCAATAGCTAAAATACACATATGGGAACAAACATTCGGGCAAAAAAAAAAAAAAAACTTGGAACAAGAGTAAAGGAAATGAGAATGAACTGCAACCAACTCATTAATTTATTGACACACTCAAGCTCTTTCATCCTGGTATTTGAACTTCATCAGAATAAACCACAAATATTAAAAACACACTTATATAACCAAAAGTACCCTTCTACTTTAACAATAAGTAAAGTGGATTGGTTAAATCATCATTGGCAAGTAATTAAACAAATAAGTTGATGTCTCAGCTTGCAGTACCTTAAATACACAACCCAACCCTAAAACCTATAGTGTGAATGGTCAAACATATCTGAAAATTATAATAAAATGTTCAAATATTGTCACACTTGATTAAAAAACACACACAAATCCATATGAAAAGACAATAAATTAAATAAATAATAAATCAAAAATACATATTAAAAAATATGTATATAATCAAATACAACAGAAACAAAAAAGATGAAAAATTAAAAATAAATAAAATAAAAATGTATAATATAATGAAAGATATAAAGTACAAAGTTAAAAATAAAAATCACCCACAATGTATTCTTATATATAAATGTCACATGTATAGGGATACTTTTAAATAGAGTAAACTACTAATCGACACCATGCAGTTGAGTCCCCAGTAATTGGCAGAATTAGTTTGGAGCTGTCACTTGAGCTCCTTAAGTTCCAGTAGGTTGCCCATAGGGCCACCCCTTATGTCAACTGAAACATTATCTATAGCATAACATTTTAAATTATGGGAAGTCATAGTTTTAATATGCTTATAAGTTTTTATATTGGCAAAGCTAATAGGGCATTGAAAAAACAGATTTACCAACACTTTTATGAGGTGAACAAGAAGATGGAACATAATGGCTTATATAAACTATAATAATGCATAATTGTGTATGTGGATAATTCATAATTATGTATGTAGGTGATCTGTTCCTCATCAAACATGGAAGGATCATGTTGAAATAAGAAAAGTTTTTCATACATCTTTTTTTTTCCATAATACATTTTTATTGTTATATTATTTTTCATACACAATTAAAAATAAAAACAACTTTTTAAAAGAAACTACTAACAAATATCACTAACAACCACACCAAACATATATACAATATTTACAAGAATGCTTCCATGTAAATGGCTAACTACACAAGAAAAACATAAGAATAGTTAAAAACATTTCAAGTAATAAACAGTTTGATTGCAAAATTCTCTTCAAGTGTATAAATAATTCTTAATACCTTCAAATTAAAAGTATTATGCTAGTATAATATTAAATATTTGTTCCCAAATTTTTGGATTATTAATATTTTTATTATGCGGATTTAAAAGTAATTTATGAGCTAATATATGCCTTGTTGCCAAAACTCTAAAGTTTTCCCATGATGTTTTAGATGGGTCTAACCAATTAGTAGCTATATAGAGCTTCATTAATAAAAAAAATGTTAATACATATGATACGTTGTGATCTAGGGAGTTCCTTCGGGGGAATATGCAAAATCATGAATTTCCATGACAACATTGTACTTTGGTAACCCATCTTCTGAAGTTGAATCTTAAGGGAATTCCAAAGTTTGTATATACATTTACAGCTCCAGAACATATGATGAAGATCAGCCGGTTGATTTTTACAATATGGACAAGTTGGAGAATTTTTGGAATTAAATTTGTGCAGGGCAAGACGTATATAAAATGCATTATTCCATACCATCAACTGGGTATATATCAATTTTTGAAGAGAAGTAGATTTGATAGTCAAGTCAGTTGCTTTTAACATATTACTTTTGTCTGTCAATAGAATTTTCTCTTCCCATTAATTCAACAACAAGATTTTATCTTGAAATTTAAATTCTTTAATTTATTTGTTGTTATATATTTAATATCTTGTTGGAGAGCTTGCCACAAATCCGAGCATTTTTTTATAATCTCATCTTCAAGTTTGAAATTTTTAATGTAACGTATAGCAAGTTCTCTGATTTGTCTCAAAATAAGAAGATAGTTTTTAGGTAGGTTAAATTCTTGTCTTATTTGGTTGGCCGAACATTCAAGATATTTATATATATCAATCAGAGTTAAATTGACTATTAATGGAATTTTTTTAAGATCAATTAATTGATTATTCAATCTCAAGTTAGGATTCCTGTGAAAGGGTTGAAAAACCATTATATGTTGAGCCAGATCAAATGATTGAAATAAGTTTTGTAATGATAATATATATGTTTTAATGTGTTCAATAATCCCATATAATTTCAAGGTATCTTTGCCTAAAAAGGGTATTGCTTTAGGATTAATATTCAACTTTAAAATATATTTATAATTCAGGACCACCGAAGTTGGTGTCCACTTAGTACTAGTTATATCATAGCTAGCAATTCTCAGAATTCTATAAGAGTTCACAATTAAATAATACATTTCAAAATTAGGTAGCTCAAGTCCTTCTCTATTTTTTGGGGTCATTAATTTATCATAAGATATCCTAGTTTTTGTTTGGTTCCCAAATGAATTTAGCCATTTCTTTATGAATTTGCTTAAAAAATGTCTTTGGAATTATTGACCTAAAAATATATAATAACCGTGGTAGTGCATTCATTTTAATAATTGAAACTTTTGCTAATACTGGCAGTCGTAAATTCTTCCACCTCCCAAAATCAAATCTTATTTGATCCCAAATTGTTTTAATGTTATTATTGTAGAAGTCTTTATTATCTGTAGAAAACTTAATGCCTAAGTATTTAATATTTTCTTTAAACGTTACCTGTCCCACCAAAGGCAATAACAAAAAAGGTTTAGCTGTTCTTAAAGGGAAGATATTGTTTTTTTTTTTCAAATTAATTCTATAGTTAGAGACTTCTGAAAAGTCATTTACAGCCGTTAATAACTTTTCAGTATCTGAAATTGGGGATGCACAATAAATGTTAAGATCATCAGCAAAAGCTGCCATTAATATTTTGGTTCCATAAATTATTGGGGCATTATGATATATGTTCTGCTTAATACATAAGAACAAAGGTTCAACATAAAAATTAAATAATAAAGGGGACAAAGGGCAGCCCTGGCGTGTTCCATTTTTGATCAGTATTCTTTTAGAAAAACTTCTATTAATGTACAGTGTAGTATAAGGATTACTATATAATATTTGTAACATATGAACAAACTCATGGGATATGTTAAAATAAGGTAAAAGCACAAACAAAAAGTTTATATCAACCCTATCAAAGGCCTTCTGTGCATCAATTATAAGGGCATAGATATTAAGATTATTTTGTTTAGCGTACGCTATCATAGTATGAAGTGTAAGTGTATTATCACTGGTTTGTCTACCTGCCATAAATCCAGCCTGTTCTTTAGATATTATATGAGTCATGATTTTTTTCAGTCTAGATGCTATAATAGAGGTTAAAATTTTTATGTCCACATTTATTAATGATATCGGTCTATAATTATCAGGGTTTTGGGGATCCGAATTGGGTTTATGTATAAAAATAGTTTTTGAAGCGTTAAGATGAGGATCACTATTTTTTTTCCTAATTATATAGTTAAATACAGATGAAAGTATTTTACCGAAAATATCTACAAACTTTTTATAAAATTCCACTGTCAACCCATCAAGCCCTGGTGATTTATGTGATTTCATATGTTGAATTATGTATACTATTTCTTCTTCGGATATTGGTTTAACTAAATCATTTTGAATATCCTCTCCTATTCTTGGAAAATTAATTGTCTGTAAAAATCATTTATAGATTCTATGCGAGGACACATCCTTTTGCCCATCATACATATTGGTATATATCTTCTCAAAAATATTAATGATATCCTCAGTTTTAGAGTATATTATATTATTAAACTGTATTTCCGCAATTTGCCCTGTTGCTTTCGATTGGTTAATGATCCTAGCTAACGCTCTCGATGGTGTTTGAACATGATTAGCATACCTCACTAACGTCTTATGTTCCTGAAATGTTAATCTACTATTTTGAGTTAAGAAGAGATCCTTTTGACTTTTAAGCAGTTCCAACTCTGTTTGATCATTAAAATTCCGAATCAATTCTTGATCAAGTATCCTAATTTTTGTTTCTAAATTTTGAATATCTCTGTTTTGTATTTTTTTATAATAGGAAGCTTTTTGCAAAAGGATCCCTCTTATTTGTGTTTTAACTGTTGCCCATTCAACATCTGGGGCATGTTGTTGTTTCTTAAGATCAACCAATAAATATTTGAGGTAATTTGTAATTTCCTGTATTACTTCCTCCTTATTCAACAGATTAGGATTAAGAGACCAATTATAACCTCTTTGTCGCAGGGTATCCTTTACCTCCTTAGCAAAACTTAGCAAAATTTTCAAGTGATCTGATAAATAACGTGCATGTGTAACAACTATTGGTTCTAAGTTAATCAATGTTCTTGAAATCAAAAAGAAATCTATTCTGGACCACATTTTATTACATGGGGAATAAAAGGCATACTTTTTTGTGTTATTGACATTGTTCAGATAGTGAAAAGGGTCATATAATTGTAAATTTTCCTTAATATCATTTAATGCTAATACAGCATGTTTATTAAATGCTCTTTGTGGACAAGATCTATCCAACTTCGGATTTTGGTAAGCATTCCAATCTCCTCCAATAATTATATAATATCTATCATATTGTGTTAAAATTGAATACAAAGATGTTATGAATATTTGTTGATCATTACAGGGTGCATAAATATTTAAAAGTAAAATAGGTTTATCAAATAGGGTAGACAAAAGAATAACATAACACTATCGCCCATCTTTATCCGTTTTAGAATCTAAAATCTTCTCCTTGTATTAATCTTTAATAATTATAGCTACCCCAGCACTATCTGACTTACCTTCCAATGCTACTATTTCTCTGATCAACTTCTTTTTTTTTATATCAACCCATTGATCATTCATTAAATGTGTTTCCTGAAGTAATATAAACAACGCCTTAGCCTGCAACAATACATGTAACAATAGTTTCCTCTTCTTTAAGTTCTGGAGCCCTTTAACGTTCCATGAGTCTAATTCCCACATTCCAAAGATTGTCTGTACATTGAAGGGATAAGAGGGAAAACAGAGGAAAAAAATAAAGTAACTTCAAAAACATACATAGTCTGGAAGCAATCCTTATATCCCGTTCTATACCAGTGCTTACCCACTCTAACCCCGGACCAGGACATGTATAGGTCTTGTATAGAGTAGAATAATAAAAGGGTTAAGAAAAGAAACAAATATAGTAACATCAAAGTATAAATTTTCAAACATGTTCCACAATTAAGACCTATAAACTCTAACTTAACTATGACAAAGTCTAAACTAAACATTCCCTAACAAACACTGCCATGACCTACATCTCTTTGGTTAACTATTAGTTAAGCAAATCAAATTGAAGATATAACATTAATATATAAAAAATAAAGAGAAAAAAAGGAAGTTTTAGTAATTGGATTAGCTATCTATACATAAACCGCATACATAAAAAATAAAAACTTAATATATAAAGAAGGTTATCATTTTACTGCATATATAACCTATATATAATATATATATATATATATATATATATATATATATATATATATATATATATATATATACTCTATTATAACCCTATACTAAAACAAGTATACAGTTAACTACTGATATCCCTGGTTATAAGTTTACACTATCACAGTTTTATACTAAAGCAATCTGCTAACTAACTGATATAATATAAACTATCCCCTCTACACGGTACCTTAAGGACTATATTAACAAGTATATTTTTATAAAACATTACTAAATCCCTGCACCCTCTCTAAACAATATAACTACAAGATTTTGATTAAACATTGAAAGGGAAGTACATAAAATGTTCCTATGTGTTTAAATTACCATACTATAGTGTTATTTTAATGTTAAATAAACCATAAAGTGTTTAAAACAGTTCCCTTTGGTTTTCCAAGCCTGGAAACCATGTAAAACATTCGCAATGGGGGACCACTTTTGCAGACGGACTTCCAGAAGTGCCACAGTGAAATCCATACCCTCAACAGCATTTTAGGTACTTCCTGTCTTTCTCCTCGTCAAAAACAGTTCATATAAGCAATAAAACATCAGGAAACTAACACAGGTCATCAAGATTAGCTAAAACAAACAGTTTTCTTACTCTGGAAAAGGCCTACAGGTTTGAAAATGAAAACAAAGGATTACCCAGTCCTCGAGGCACAGTAAACAATGGATCCGACCTCAGAAGCATGCCAGTCTCAACAAGGATTCAAATCAAGTCTCTGATGCAGGTAAACCCTTAAAAACTTTAAGAAACAGATTTCTTGCCTCATTTTTGGTAGAAACAGAATGTTTAGTCCCATCCATTGTAAATATAAGCATATTAGGGTATTTCATTTGAAACTTAATTTGTTTGTGAATAAGAAATTTGCAGTATGGAGACAAAGACTGTCTAGCTTGTCTGACCTGTAAAGGTAAATCCTGTGCCAGTGATATTTTATTATTTTTCCACATGATATAGCCTCCACTTTGTTTAGCAGTCATAAGTATTCTGCTAACATCTTGATAATTAAGTATTTTAACATAAACAGGTCTAGGTATATTAGATGCTTGTAGCTCTCTCAGAGCTCTGTGTGCTCTTTCAATAATAATTTGTTTCACCATGTCAGAGTCATTTAGAAGCGCTGCAAATATTTGTAGTATGGATGGAATCAAATCATTATACTGAATGGATTCTGGAATCCCTCTAATAATAATGTTATTTCTCCTGGATCTTGCTTCTAAGTCCAAAATCTTACTTTGCATAGCCTGTATATCCACATCATGTAGATTTTTTTTTCTAGTAAGGTTAGTTTATCCGCATTTTCAGAAATTCGAGCTTCTGTCTTATCCATTCTTTCCAGCAACTGAGTACAAGAAATTGCAAAGGTTTGAATTTGACAAGTCAGTTCCTTCAGAGCTTCTTGTATGGGCAGCAGAGCATTTCTGATATCTTCAACGTTTAATGCTTGATCAGACTTAGTTTTAGACCCTGGTTTCTGTTAAAGTTTTTCATATATCTTAAACTTCATGTCATCAGATCTCTTATTTTTTTAAGCAAAAAGCTCTGTGTTGTTGTATATCCATGATACAGTATGTGTGTATCCATGCAAATATAGATGTACCTATTTTTGAGTGGAGGTGTGATTAGGCATATGTGTACTTTTTTATGAGTGCTTTTTTGTGTTTGTATGTGTATAGACACATTGACACACACACACACACACACATGCAAATATATATATATATATATATATATATATATATATATATATATATATATATAAATGGGTCTTCTTTGGATAATCGAAAATCGAAAATGCCGAAGATGAATAGGCTAAGATGAGAATCATGAAAATGAAAATGCTGTCCTTTTCCCCACTGTAGTGCAATCACTGAATTGGCATGTATAGTAAGAGGGTGTGTGGGGTTGTATCCCCCCACATCGGTTGGTTGGCGACATAGCCCCATCCTAGATGGGTTTTAAATAGATCATTGTGTTTTACTGTAGTGTTGGTCAAGTGTTTACTTGCCCTGGGAATACTATATATATATATATATATATATATATATATATATATATATGGGTCTACTAGAGAACAACAAAATGCCACTTACTTGAAACACATATCACCTACACAAAAGCACTGACAGCACCACTACACCGACGTCCTGGAACACCGACTAACCACTCGAAGTAAGTAACCGCTCAGCCATCCAACAAAAAATGTCAAAGGAAGAACACCAAACCCACCCATGTGGTGGGCAGCTGCACCTGCCACACCCCCATCAACTAAATATACCAACTCAAAGATTGCACTACTGTGGGGTAAGGGGCAAATTTCAACCGGATGGTCAAGTGGTTACTTACCTGGAGTGGTTAGTCGGTGTTCCGGGACATCAGTATGTTGGTGCTGTTGGTATTTTTGTCTCAGTGATATGGGTTTCAGATAACTGGCATTTCATTGTTTTAAAGTCGACCCGTATAGATATAGATATATATATATATATATATATATATATATATATATATATATATATATATATATATATATATATTTATTTATGGGTCCCTATCAGATGCATGAGTTTTTAAAAACTCAAAATTCAAATGGTCAAGACCATATGATTGATTTTCCTAAAACTTGAAGATTTTGCATAGAGAGCAAGGTGCAGTGAGGATTGGGGGATTTACCCTTTTCCTCATGGTAGTGTAATCTCAGAGTTGATATATATAATATGCAGGCAGCATGGGGGGTGCAGGGGGGTTCCTCCCTGCAAAAAGATAGAAAAAAAAATGTACAAATGTGTTGTTTTTTGAAATCTGAGTTTTCGGTAACTCGGTCATATTATCTCAACAATATTCATTTTGAGTGTATGAAAACATAGCTTCTGACATAGACCCATATCTCTCTCTCTCTCTATATATATATATATATATATATATATATATATATATATATATATATACACGCATATACATATAAATGAGAAATAAAGATATGTAGTTAGAAAGGTAGACACACACACAAACACACACATACACACACACACACACACACACACACACAGACACACACACACACACACACACACACACACGTATTATATATCTAAAATGAAGAAGAAAGAGAGACAGATAATTATGTACACAGATAAATAGATAGATAGATAGATAGATAGATAGATAGATAGATAGATAGATAGATAGATAGATAGATAGATAGATAGAGATAGATAGATAGATAGATAGATAGATAGATAGATAGATAGATAGATAGATGGCTCGGTGATTCTGCCTAGTTTCTTATTGCACTTTACAGTTAAATTTCCCTATTAATGATTTTGTCTAACATGTTTAATGAAAGTAAGAGAGAAATTCAGCTACTGCTTCCTGATTAGTAATATAATTTGCTATGAATAAGTTTAAAGCCCAATTCAAGTCAGTTGATGAATAAGTAATATTTAAATTGAACATCTTCCCACAAGTTTGAAAATCAGCTTCATTCATAACTAGATCTCTAACTGACTGATGCTTCTAAAAAAAAGAAAACAGTAAAACTCATCATAACAAGAAGTACTGCTTTCAGCAATCTTGAGCCAGTGGTTTTCCTTCTGTAATTATTTGACTTTAAAAGCTGATATGGCCCTAATTATCTGAACTTAACTAATACCAGTAATTTGGCTGTATTTGAAAGAGCACTGCTCTGAGATCTTTTTCCAAATATGCATAGCTGCATTAGCAGACAGTGAATAATTGCTAAGGCTGTTCGTCCTTGCATGACACTTTTAACTGCATTTCCATTCTGCATGTTTTAATTTTAGTTCTTTATTCTTCCATTTCCTTCTGTTAATTATCTTATTTTAATCTGATGGCCTAGTCTATTAACATATGAGCTGCATCTTCACATCTGGGATGGGTGAACACTAAATAGTTTGAATTCATTTCAAATGATTACACAACAAGCATCAATTAACCAGCAGCATTTTATTGCACTGTCGATGAGCTTATTGATATAGTCCAGCATGTGTTCAATATTCTTACCCAATCCTGATGCTTGTTTCTTAGGTATCTTTACATTTCTTTTCCATATTTATAGCTGGCATTTTATCAGTGTTGGCAGCAGGACTTGTGACAGTACAGACTTATTGTAAAAAGAAACAGACATAGGCATACACACACACACACACACACACACACACACACACACACACACACACACACACACACACACACACACACACACACACACACACACACACACACATGCACACACATGCACACGCGTGCGTGCACACACACACACACGCACACACACACACACACACACACACACACACACACACACACACACACACACACACACACACACACACACACAGACACACACACACACACACGCACACACACACATGCACACATGCACACATGCACGTGCTCAGCCACACACACACACACACACACACACACACACACACACACACACACACACACACACACACACACACACTCACACACACACACACACATACACACACACCTGTTTCATATCACTGCATGAGTTTAAAGATTTCCTAACAATTATTTGTAGTTGTCATTCCTTGCACAAACCCTGCTTGCCATCTGTGGATATTTGTCTTAATTTTTCTACTCCTTGAGCTAAGATATTATCCATAATTTTTAATCTACATTAATGACTGAAATAGGCCTATAATTAACTCCTTTCACCACCTCCTTGTCATCTTTTTGCAATAGAAATTTGATCATCAGTGGGGATGGCCTTCCATTCCTTGCACACTTGTTAAAAACTGATGGTAGTTCACCTTTTATTTCTTCACTTATGAATCCATATAACCTCACATCCTTCTTTCCTTCATTTTAAGTTTATCACTGCTTCCTTTTCTTTCCCTTTATTGTGTCTTTTAAAAGTGAAATTCTTTCATTTACAGTGATAATCTCTGTATTCATCTTTGTTTTCTGTAGAGGTAAATAGATTTGTATGGAAGCCTATCATTAGTTATTGTAGCTGTTCCCTCTTTTATCTGTTTTAATATTTTCCAACTAATTTTAAGTCATTGTGCTTTCCTTCATTTCGACAGCTTCCAAACTACACCTGTCCCTACTTTCAATCCTGCCCCCTCCAAAACTCTTTCTTCTGGTGTCTTATTGCAACTAGGTCTGACCTCCTTTCACCATGTTGGCTTCCTGTGTAGTCAGATGGTAAGCTTCTGGAACTGCTAAATACTGGATGAAGTTTAAAGCCGAGTTTTCCCAGATTGTCATCCAGAATTTATATCATTTATAGTTACCCATTACTTACTAGGCTGCTACTGCTAAGATCCCTGACCTTTGGTAGGTCCTGTTTCATTATCTGCTCAGTGCCATTAATACATAGGAGATCAAACATTGCTACATATTCCACTCTCAGTGACTTTTCCTGCATGCTCTTTGAAATATGCAATCTACATGTAGACTTTCCCCTCATGATTACCTACACAATAGGGACATTAGAAAAGTTTGAAAGTTCCCTGTTGGCTGACACTGTTTAGCTTTGTTGAGACACACCGCAAGAAATAACTTTGGTATCAGTCAAACTGTGCATACCTTGGTTGGCGTTCAACACATCCAAGCTTACCCCATACAAACACTGTATGAAAAAGCAATATAATCATTAATGCCGTCTAACCTATTAACTCTTCTATTATTATAACTTGCTTCCTTGAGTTCTTGCTGCCTCCCAACTTCAACTTCCTGGAGCAAGCTGTCATTTAGCCCAAATGGTGGTTACATCACATCTGCAGACCTTGATTCTGTTGTCTTCTAAGGCAGCACTCATATTCTCCTCCTGATGCTGGACTGTCATTTCTTCCTTTAACCAAAGTTTTAATTTATCTTCCAACAAGAAATCAGAAACATGTGTCAGAGCTTGTAGTCTATTCTTGAATGTATTCTGATCCATTTTGAAAAACAACTAAAAGCCTAATGAAGGAGGAAAATTGAGAAGCACATGAGAAAAATTATAATATCACCTGTTGTCCTGAAGCCTAATTAACATACCCATGTTTTATAGACCACTACTTTATGCACCAGGTACAGGCCTGGTGGGATACCCACACAAAAAGAACCTTACTGCTTCTTGTTCAGCATATTATTCACTGTGCCACTGTCATATGCACACAACAGAGAAGGACCTGTTTTCACTGCAAACAGTCCATGAACTATTACACTCCACTGGCCAATCCAGTTCTTAAATTCATATAATACTATTGCTCTGTGTTATACATTTGATCTCAGCATCATTTATTTTATACATATATCCAAAAATAGCTGAGCAAATCAGTGACCCCAATATGCTATAAGACGAATGGCAGCGAAGAAATAATAGTCAAAACAAAATCAGAAATTTGAACATTAACCACCTTCAGTTAAACTAAACAACATGCAAGATGATTAGCAGCTAAAGACGCATTTGCATTAAACATCATAACCTTATAACTGATCTTAAATACAAGACTCCCCACCTAGATGTTAACAACTACAGACCTCAAGCAAATCAGCAGGTCTTTTGCTGGTCACTGATATATATTCTAACTAAACTTCAGGCTTCCAGTGAAGGACAGGCATTATTTACTAGCAGAACATGAATTGAACTCATAACTGAGCCGGGTAGTAGTTTATAAGAAATAACGAACAAAGTGATTAGCAGACTTAGATCGCACCATCATATCTTTCTTTATACTCCACACCAGTTTGAGTAAAAAAAAAATAAAGCACGTAGCAAGATAAATGCTCTAGCTGCATGCCCAGACTTAGTCAATCTTACCATATGTTTCTTTGATATGCCTACCAAGTAAAGGCCTAAAACTTGCACTGCATATAATACACTTTATTAATCCCTGTTCAGTATGATCTCAGGAACCCTAATGAACCAACAACAGTTAAAATAAACAAGCAACGTATTTATCACTTAAAAAAATGCTTAATGACAACTTACTATGTATTATTCTGCAGTCTAATGTGAGGCAACAAAAGTCAACTTAAATTACTCCTAGCACAAAAAAACAGCTATTTTTTTTTCTTTTTGATATAGTCCATAAGTAGATACTAAGAAAAATAACAAATGATATAAGTAGCAGCAGTTGTTGAAATACATTAGTTGAATGCATCACTGTAGGCCTCAGGCCTAGGCAACATACTTACCTTATACATTCCTGATCTACCCTCAGGATACATGCCTGGGTCCTACACTGCACACAGTAGTATTTACTGCTCTGTGATAAGTTTGAACTCAGAGTATCTAATAACTCAGATTTAGTTAAAATAAATAAGGAAAATCATTAGCCCTAATAAATCAGCATTAACATTTTTTTTTCATTATACTATAGTCTGGTTTGAGTCATGAACAGTAAAATTAAACAATCAGTTGCTTAATAAATATTATTATTACTATTTTAAGCTATCTAGCTGCCACGTAAATCCATTAAGTAAGTCAAGACATAGTGAAGAAAATTTGCAGCCAAGAAAAAAAAATCTAACTTCTAGTGATCCAACCAACAGTTAAAATATAACAACCAAAATAATAAAAGATAATAAGCAGCTAAAACCTGATTAGATGGTAAAATTAATTTACATCAGCTTATGCCTCTTGTTCACCCCTTCATCCAGGGTCAGACAACAATTAATATAATTAACAATTAAGATGGTGACAGCTGCTAAAAGCCTCAGGCCTCCCTCTTCCTCTGTAACTCATATATTTTTGTTCTGAATTTCAGTACAGGCTTGGTGTCTATCTAACACACAGCAGGTCAGGTCATGATGTTCCTTGCCAAGATAAAATCAAACCACAGTCAAACTATTCAACAGGTAAAATAAATAACAAGTGGTCAAATAAGCCACGAAGCACTGATCAGATGGTAAAGTAAATTTACATCAGCCTTTTACTTGTTTTACATACTGGTCTAATTCAACCACACATTAATATAACTAACAATTAGGTTGATTGCAACACTTAGGGGATTCAGGCCTCCCCCTCTTCTTGCACATTGCAGCTCTTAAATGTGAGCTCTATTACAAACCTGGAATCTACCCAACACACAGCAGATCATGCTATTCCTTGCTCAAAATAAACCGAAGCTCAACTGTGACAACAATTAAACTAAATAACAAGCAAGCTGATTAACATTACAAAAATATTTAACTCCAAATCATTTCTGTTTACTCTACTCCATTATGAGTCTAAAGATTATTAAGCCATGTATCCACAAGGTGGAGAATAGTGTTTCCACTTGTGAGTAAATTATAATAAATAACACATTAACAAAATGGCACCACAATGAACCAAAACATCAAATTGAGACAAGCAGCAGTTTAAAAATATAAAGAACCAAAATGATAATAACCAAGTAAGGAATATTTAACATTAAATATCACAATCTTAAAAATGTAAATGAGAATCAGGCTAACTGAATTCCTTTCTTTTGGCAGCCTCATAGCACTTGGTATTTTTAGGAAGATCAGGAACAGTCAATGTTCACTGACAATGAGCTTTTACTACGCATGTCATATTGAGCTGTAACTATGTACACTACATGGAGGCTAGTGTGTCATCTATAAAGATGGTCTGTGGATGCCACATGAAACACGTGTTCTAGGTATTCAGGGTTCAGTGCTGTCACTCGTCCTATGCAATTATTCCAGACAAACAGGCGGGATAGTTTGTTTATATGCTTTATTATATAGAAACACTTCAGGATGGATAGCAACAACATAAAATATAAACAAACTTATTAACTGACAGGCCATTGCATATATGCATGCTTACATCTCAACAGCTCTCTACAAAATGGCAGTCTGGCTTGCATGTGTTCAGTATTTATACATATATGTAAGCCCATGGAAAGCTTCGTAAAGGTCTACAAGCATACTGATCTACATACTCCCTCTTTAGGGAATTGCCCACAATAAAATGACATTTGAAAAAGGCATGCAGTTTATACAGACACTGAGAAATAAACACAATATTCATGTGCAAGTTGCCGTGTATCTGGAACATGGTCTGGAAATGTGACTTGATCTAATGATATAGCAATTTGGACCGAGTTTAGCAACAAGGACAGTCATCAGTGAACAATCAGTTTCAGGAGTTTTGGAAATCTTCTCAGGAACAGGGATATTTGCTGGAATGTCCTCTCGAACTGGAACACTGAATAACTCACTCTGAGATCTAAAGTCTATTTCACAGGCAAGACACTGCAATACAGGCTCAGATACTGGTTACTAAATGTTTGTGATTCTGCCTAAATTGTACTCCTTGAGATTCCACAATATACGATCTTGGCTCTGGACATACACTTTTCATTACTCCAATCCGATCAAAACTTTTGATGTCGGCATATTCACTATCTCCCCTTCTTGTAATGGGTTGATCAGTTTCTGGACTTATCATAATAGAACGTCTGGGACGAATGCCTTTTTATTAGTTGAGCTCAGACTGCTATGTTGTTCTTGGCACAGGGAACAAACAGAATGCTACTGACTGGTAGTGTGGTTTTGGTTTGTCTTGACAAAAGCCTTTGTGGAGCTGAACCGAGATGTTTATCGTGGAAATATTTCTGAGATTCAGACGATTCAGAAAAACACCACTATTCTCTCATTTTGACTTCTATAATAACTGTTTTGCACTTTGAACTTCACTTTCTGCCAGACCATTTGACTGTGTGGACTCAGGGCTACTTGTAACATGAATAAAGTCACACTCTTCAGCAAATCTCCTGAGCTGATGGCTTGTAAATTGTGTACCATTGTCAGAAATAACTTTGTGTGGACTTTCATGGACTACAAAATGATGCTTCAACTTAGTAATGACAGTACTGGTTGCTAGATTAGGAAGTAGGTCGATCTCAAACGAATTTGATTAAGAGTCTACTAGCACCAAGTAATGTTAAGCAGTCCATTCTAAAATATCTGTAGCTGCTGTCAACAAAGTTAGTTCAGGAATCTGGTTTAGTTGAAGTAGTGCTTTCTGCTGATGTGGTTCTATGCAGAACAAGATAAAAGTACTCTCTCAATATCCTTTGACAGAGAAGACCAAAATACTAATCCTCTTGCCCTTCTTTTGGTAGAATCAGTTCCTGGGTGGCCACGATGCAAAATGGCAATATACTCTTGTTGTAAGGATTTTGGAACAATCACTTTTGGATCTCTCACGATGATACCATTGTCAAACAAAATCTCATCTCTGTAAGGAAAATATGGTTGCAGAACATGAGGTAAACAAGATTGCTTTGACGGCCATCCACAACTGATATAGTGGTTGAGCTTCTGAAGAATTGCATCTGAAGCTGTGTGGCTTCTAAGCTCATGAAGACATTTGGAAGAAAGATGTGTCACTTCCATTACTTCAAAATCAAGTTGCTCATTTTCTTTCTGTTCAATGGTATTTCTGGGCAAAGTGGACAAAGTATCCTCAAGATAAAGAAGTTTGCATTTTGTGTAGACAAGATTGAAATTGTACTTTTGCAATTTCAACATCATGCATTGCAATCTGACTGGAGCTGTATGCATAGGTTTTCTCAAAATAGTGACTTGAGGTTGTTAATTTGTTTCGATTTGAATAGTAGGCTGGCCATAAATATAATCATGGATCTTTGAATATGCAAACACAATTGCCAAGAGTTATTTCTCTGTCTGGGCATACTGCATCTTGGTTTGGGTTAGAGTTCTGGACACATAGGCTACAGGTCTATTCATCTGAAGAATGACTGCACCAAGGCCAAATTCTGAAGCATCACAAGAAAGAGTTACTGCTTTCTGAACATCATAGTAGCTCAGAGTTCGTGGACTGGCAATTCTCTGTTTCAGGACATCAAATGCTCTTTGCTGTTTCTCTAACCAAGACCAGGATATGTCTTTGTGTGTCAACTCTCTGAGTGGTGCTGAAAGTTGGCTCAAGTCTGGAATGAACTTGCCTAGGAAGTTAACCATCCCATGAAAACATTTTAGGGCTTCAACATTGTCTTCAGATGGTGTCTCAAGAATTGCTGTTTGCTTGGAAGGATCTTTTGGTAAGTTTGAACTGGTAAACAGATGACTAACATAAGTAATTTCTTGTAGCCTGAACTTGCACTTCTGAGGGTTCAGCTTAAGATTTACTTCATGTGCTCTGTGCAGAACTTTCTTGAGGTTTCTGTCATGTTCAACTTCACCATTACCTCCTACTAGAATATCATCTACTACAAAAGCATACAGATATCCAGAAGAAATTGTTCCATGGCATGATGGAATACTTTACTGTCAGAATGTATCCCAAATGGCATTCTCAAAAATCTGCACCTGCCAAAAGGAATACTGAAAGTGATTAGCAAGGAAGATTTTCAATCAAGCAAAATTTGCCAAAATGAACTCTTTGCATCCAAAATAGAAAAAGCAGTGGCATTTGCCATAAGAGCAGCGATGTCTTCAACTGCGTGCATTGGATGATGAGATCTTTTCAGTGTTTTGTTTAAATCTCATGGATCAATAGATATTCTGATATCATCTGAGCTTTATTTATGAGCTACTTCTATGGAAGATACCCATTCAGTTGATTCATCAACTGGACAAATCATACCTTGCTACACCATTTTATCTAGAACAGCTTTGACTCTGTTCAGCATAGCTACTGGAACTTTCTGGGCTGACCTCAGAGTCTAACTTCATAGAATACACAACTGGGATTTTGCCTAAGTTGCCTTCAAAAAGATCAGCATAGATAGACAAAGACTGTGGGAAAATAGAACAGTGGTCTTTCAAGCTTACATGATGTACTTCCTTATTAAATGAAACTAGTCCAATTTTCAAAGTGTCTGTAGGCCTAATAATTACTGGACTTACCTTTTGACTATGTAAAATTGCAAGTCATAGCTGTTCCCAACAGAGTAACATGAAAGGACTGCTAAATCTTCGGTTTGAATTTCTTCACCACCATAAGCAACTAGCTTGACATACTTTGCCAAATCAAGCTTCCCACCAGCAAATACTGTAGCAAATCTTTCTGGTGACATACCATTGCACTTTGAACCTGTGTCACCTTTGAGCTCTGTGGATCTTCCATTTATCCTAACAGTACAAAATACTTCATTATTTGCCCATAAATCTACTGCATTGACTATTTTCTTAAGCACAAACACAAAATGTTCTCTTTTAATAAAAGAATGTGCCTCTTGATTTACAAAATATTTGGAAATTATTCCACTTTTTACATCTGTGGCATTGCTGACCAAAAGCTAGGCACGTTTCTCTTTTAAACACAAGATTACCACCACAACTATGACAATTAACTATGAGCTAGGTGAGGGAACATGCTTTGAGTTTGCTGACTCACCCTTGTGCTTCATTGAGACTGTGCATGCTCTGGAATGTGCTAAAAAGCTATGGGGTTTTCCAGGGACTCTTACAGGGTTCACAGTTGCTGCCATGTGCTTGGGCCTGTTTCTTTTAACCCCCATGTCACATACTATCACCATTAGCACTAGAAAATACTGGAAGCATGCATTTCTCATTTGTAAGCATATTCATGTGCATTTCTGTGAGCTCATATATCTGACAAATCTCAATGGCCTTATTCAAAATTAAATCACTGTCACAAAACAAAATCTTTCATACAGCATCATCTTTAATACCACACACCAACCTGTCTTTTATCAATTCAACCCTTAAATCACCAAATCTGCATATTTTAGCTTTATTTCTCAAGCCAGTTATATATGCTACAAAAAATTCACCAGGCTTTTCATCTATTGTATAAAATAAGGGCCTTGCCATTGTAATATTTGTTTGGGGGTTACACATTTCTCTAAATTTCTGTTTTAAGCACTCAGGGTCTTCGCTTGTCTCAGCTGGTACCACTATATGGTGGTCTTCCCCCTCCCCTGCAAACACAGCAGGTGCATACACAAATGAACCCTCTCTTTCTATGGCTTCTGAGCCAGCTAAATTAAGCAGAATAAATCACTGTGTACATATGTCTTTATCAGAAATGCAGCTTGTATAAAAATATTGTTCTTTTGCTCAAACACTCTCCAATTCTCTGCAATAATGTTATTATCAAATACAAGTGGACCAAGTTTTCGAAAACCTTTAGCCATGACAACAAAGTATGCTTAAACACACTGCAAATAGAGCCCATGTAATTATGTATGAAGATGCACACATACCAGGTACTTGTAATGACATTCAAATACACAATAAACTCTTTGAAATACTGTACTTTGTGAAATATGCTTTCAAATGGCTGTATTTTGTGAAATAACTGCATTGCAATACTGTACAAACTTGCGAACACTCTGTATACTTCGAATATCTCAAATAGCCTTAATTAATGTAAAAAAGTAGCACACAGCAAAAAAAGTGATAGTTTTCCTTATTTTATACATTTTATGTGATTCAGACAGTATTCCAAACATTTCCGTAACTATTTTGAATATTTCTTATCAATATGTCACAGTTTCAGTTTGTTTAACTAGAAGTTTGTTTTGAGCATTCTGAGTGCTTAGTTTTATATTCTTCAAGTAAGAAATCATTTAAGCAAGTTTTATTAGCAGGAATTCATTTCTAAACTGTTTTGCAAGTTGTGTATGCAGTAGGGATGATATATTCCTCATTATTCCACCAATATTAACTGAGTGCCTCTTAGTCTTGATTCTGGATCCCACTTCTGACACCATGTCGATCATCCTATGTTATGATTCAAGATGAACAGGATGGTTAGTTCTTTTATATGCTTTATTATATATAAACACATCAGGATGGATAGCAGCAACATAAATTATAAACAAACTGATTAAGTGACAGACCATTACATACATGTGTGCTTACATCTCAACAGTTCTCTACAAAATGACAATCTGGCTCACACGTGCTTAGTATTTATACACATGTGCAAGCCCATGGAAAGCTTCTTAAAGATATACATACATATTGATTTACAAGTGCTATAGCTTTGAGGTAAGGTACTTGATTAAAACACAGTAGCACAGAGAACAAGAGACAAGACACCAGCAGAAATAATATGACACAAGTTTATTATAAAGTGTCTTCAAGTTAGCACAGGTATTACATTTTAGTAGTTCTGACATTCTATAAGCAATCCCAGTGAAGGCAATGAAGACAATACCTTTCACTGGCAGAAACTCTGGCTAGCATCACAACAGAGTCAAGCAAAAGATGCCTGGTCAGGCACAGGCATACACATCTTGAATATAATGTTTGCTCATGTAGCAGAATCCTGATCTTGTATACTTTTATATCTGTTTATTCATTTTGACATCAGACAATTGAAAGATTGTACTCACACAAGTTTAGCTGCTAGAACCAAAATATTCTAATCACATACATACTAGTCTTCAGATTCATGCAGAAGTTTATTTCTAGAGGATGTATTCCCTTATTTAATAACTGGCTTCAGTACATTCTGTAATCAGTTCCCTTCCGAGTATTATAAAACGCATTGCAGTTACAGCTTAATAATTCTGTTTTGTGCTAATAAAACTCTTAGTATTATAAGACATGTTATTTATTTATTATTCATTATTTTATTTGATATTTGTTTACCGGCAATGTCCAACAAGGTGGATGCCCATTTTCAGTGAGGAGAAAAGCTCCAGATACAATTAACATATTACATTATCATACATTAGCGTATTACAGAGCAACAATGAAAGTTTTCACATACAAGAAAGAATATGCAATAAGGGATAGCACATCATTTTACATACATTAGCTAAAACGTACTTGCACATTAATCACAGACATTAGATATTACTATGGAGACTATATACATGAGACAAGTGGCCTTTAGAATTATATGATTCAGATCAGTATGATTCTGCTTGATAGTTAAATAATTTTTATTATAATGTACTTTGTATACATATCTTACAGTACAGGGTTGAGAGAGGAGGAGAATTACAGGAGATGGAAAGTAGGAAATAGAAACATATGTGTTTACTATAAGTGTGGGATATGGATAAGGAAGAAACAAAAGGGAGAAAGAAAAGTTAGGGGACTGTATATTGATAATAGTAGTGTGAGGTATAGGTAAAAGAGGCAATACATGATCAATTGTATAAAATATAATAGCAAGCTGGAGGGTAATGCTGATACAGTTACACATTAAGGAGATATTTCATTAGCTTGGTATAGAACATGAACAGAACCATGTATTTTTAGATAGATTTTAAGAAGGTCTGTGAAGGATTTGAGGGGTATGTCTGTCCTTATAGATCTGGGCATAGTGTTCCATATTTTAGCTATGGAGTAAGAATACAGAGAATATCCTGCTGATTTTGTGGGTTTATGAACAGTGAGTTGAACTTAGTTATTTGATCACAGGGAGTGTTTTTGGGAGTGTTTTTGTAGTATAGAAGACCAATTACCAATGTTATCTTTATGACAAATATTTTCAGTGCTAGCTTTTACTGAAATAATAAAAAAAAGCATATATATTAGTGCTGCAGAATCACACATAGTCATTCTCTGCTTATTGCAGGTTCATACCACATGCAGAGACAAAGTGCCTCACCTCCACCCAGTACTCCGCATGAGTACACCAAACCAACAATCACTAGGGTTGCAAAGAAGACACCCCCCAAGGCTTCTAGAAAATTTACCAACATAATATCACCAACCACCCATATGTTAAAGTGTCACCAGACTCAAGATGTAAAACTTTCACTGTCACTAAATTTGTGAATGGAAATGGAAATATTTCAGTAATTGTTGACAACCCCATTATCATGCTCACAGATTCTAAGCTAATGAGGCTAGACAAGGTAAGTCCTTCCAGCACCATGATCTGCAATTTTACAAAAAGGCTTTTTGTTCCCATTCACTTGGCAAATATGGATATGACCCTATTGTAGTCCACATAGATGTGAATGATGTGTCTCACTCAACCCTGAGAGACCTTCATATAGACATGTTGGATGTCACTATTCATATTTTAAATGCAAATAAGAATTTCAACCAGTATAGAACCCAATCTTCACCCAGAATGATGCCTAAATGCAAAGAAATGATAACAGACTTCACTATGAAGTCTATCATTCTGTGTGCTTGCAGTGGTGCTGGTGGTTGTTTTTGTGTGTGTGTGTGTGTGTGTGTGTGTGTGTGTGTGTGTGTGTGTGTGTGTGTGTGTGTGGAGGGGGGGGATTCCAGTATGTGTCAGCTTGGGATATGACTATCAAAGAAGATGCCCAGAAGTCATTGGGATTTTAACCACAGAAATATTGTTGGAAAATGGACTATTAGGATCAGCAGCCTGTCACATGATCTGTGTACATGACACGGTTGCTGATTTAAGTGTATAAAAAGGGAAACCATTGATGTTCTCTTCCTGTGCTTTAAGTGCACTGTGCAGTCATAGGACCAATAAGGAGTTTTAATTTTTGGATAAGGTAAGTGAAACACTGCTTACACATAATTGTTAACTGACTGACCTGATAAGAATTATTATCAGGTTAGTCAGTTGTAACTTATGTATTTTTTTTCTTGGCAGGGTCAACCAGAGACTAGTAAGTAGGCAGTGAGTTTGGAGGGATGCTGATGGATACTTTTTTAATATAATATACTGGTAGCGTTAAACAGATACTAAGGAGGCCGTGTGTTTTGGAGGCTGTTTGTAGATATATATATTTTTTAATATAATATCCTCACAGAGTTAACAAGAAACTAAAGAGGCAATACATTTTGGAGGCTGTTGATGTTTTTTTTTTTTAATATAATATCCTGGCAAGGTAAACTATATGCTAAGGAAGATATTTGATTTGGGAGCTGTTGATGGAGTTTTTATACAATATCCTAGCAGGGTTTACTAGGGACTAGGGACTAGGAGGAAATGTGTTTGAAGGGCTGTTGATTTTTTTTTTTAATATAATACCCTGGCAGGGTTTACCAGATACTTTGGAAGCAGTGTGCTTTAGCGGCTTCTTGACTGTGGATGCCTTTTTTCTAATAAAATATCCTGGCAGGGTCAACCAGATACTAGGTACGCAATGTGTTTTGGGGGCTAATTATGGATGAATTTTTTTTTTTTATCTTATCTAATCTTTTTTGTAAGGTCAATCAAGATAAATTAGGAAGGTTTGTGGATGTTTTGTTGTTGAAACTCAAGTGTGTATGAGTGAACTAAAGTAAGATCATCTGCAAACTCTTGATTATGTGATGTGCAAGAAATATAGTAATGTAACTATAGTTGTCGGTTTTCATTATTTTAAACCTTGTAGGCTTAAAGCAGATATTGTGGGTAGGCAACTGGGCTGGGGGCTGTGCTTATTATGTATGAATGAAATGACTGGCCTTACTGTTGCACTTCTGACTTGATTTGCAAGTGTAACATACATTTGTGTGAAGTAAAATCAACCACAAGCTCTGAACCCTCGCTATTGTTAATGTGAACAAAATGCATATATTAAAAACAATGTTCATTTTTATCCTTTTTTTTATGTCTTTTAACCTTGCAAGATCAAATCAGATACTGTGAGTGGGGTGGGCAATAGAGATTGAGGCTATGTGTGAATGAAGTAACTAGCCCTGCTGTTTACTGTTGTTGTAATTCCAGCTTTGCAAGACTGTAATAGTTGTCTGTACTTTCAGATGAATGTAATCTAATTATTAAATGTATGAGTCATTCTTAATGTCTTTGTTTTTATATCTGTTTGTGTATATACTGAATGTCTGTTTAAAAATGTTTGTAATGTGTTAGAGCTTTTTTCTCCAAACATATGCTGAAAAGTTTTTTTTTTTTTTAGCAAAGACAGTTGGACAAATCTAGATAAACAAAAGTAAAGCAAATAAAATGAAATGTGTATTTGTGTAAGGCAAGCTGGCACATACGTTGTGGCTAATGTTGCTGTCAACTAAGTGAAATTAATGCAACTATGTTAATTTAATCTTATCTTGAAAGGATCAAAGCAGATTATTTTGTTCTATAATGGGGGGGGGGGGGTATTTGTTAATGAAATGAGTTGACTGTCCCTACTCCCTTCTGTCATAATTCTTACTTTGCCAGATTAATGTATATTTTGAAAAAGTCAGCTGTCATACAGGCCTGTGCCAGTGTCTCTCAGAACCACTGGCATTGGAGTGACCTTGAATTGTGAATAATAAATTAAGATAGTACAGTGGGATTTCCAAATCTCCTTACTTTTCACTTGGCATTGTACAAAATGCAGATTACCTAATACAGAACAATGTATGTTTACTACATCATGTGTATTCATAATAGTTCCATGTAGTCATGACCAACCACTTTTTCACTGTTTAGAGATGTTTAGTTTTTTTGCTGTTACAGCATAACCTAAATAAATCATTAGCACTAAAATGTGATTTATTCTAGTATTTGGTAGACTATTCAACATGTGCGATAGAAATTGTGCAGTTATTTTGTATAAAATGGTAAGCCTGATCAGTGTTGCTCCAACTGTACCATAATTCCGCCCTGTGAAGTTAACCCCACCCCTTTCTAGTTGGACTCACCTCATTCAGGTGTCTCCTGTAGCCCTCCCTTTCATTTAATGTCACCAGCCTCCATTGGACGCTTATATGGTAAGCTGGATAGAAAACTGGCTGAAAGCTAGAATGCATATAGTTAAAATTATGGGTGCTGACTCAGAGATCATGAAGGTAACAAGTGGAGTACCTCTATGTTCATTGATAAGACCCCTTCCATTTTTTGCATTTCATTTTCTCTGATCCCAGAACTGCAATCCCAGATCTTTGGCAAACTAAATTTGCCAGTAACTCTAATTTTGGTGTAATTTGTTTGATCAATCCTTAACATGGAAGCACTTCAGCAAGAACTAAACCTTACACACTAGTGGTATACATAAAAGGGGTGACATTAAATGGATAAACTGCAGTTTTGTAACATTTGGTAAACAGCTCTTACCTGCAGCTCAGTATAATCAATACCCCACTCCAAATGGAAAGAGTTGTCAGAGTTCTCAGCACCTTCATTCATAATTCCCTCCTCTTTGACAAAATTATATGAGGAAGTCGGGAGTGTCAGAGAAGTATCACCCCATTAGCCTGAAGAGCCTGGTCTGCAAGGCTATGGAGCGTATCATCATGGAACTTATAAACAATGACATTGGTAATCTCCAAACTCTGGACCCTACCCAGTTCAGGTTTGTAAAAGGCAGATCATGTCTCCTAAACCTGATAGACTTCTTTGAACCAGTCACCAAAGCTGTAGATGAGGGCAAGGTAGTACAAACAGCCTATTTAGATCTCGCCAAGGCTTTCAACACCATCCCCCACTTTGGAATTATAGACAAACTTACAAAACTAGGTATGAATCCTTATGTCACAAGACAGGCTGCCAACTGGCTCACTGACCGAACCCACACTGTGAAAGTAGCAGACTCTAAATCCAACTTCAGACCAGTGACAAGTGGAGTACCACAGGGTTCAGTCCTAGATCCTCTCCTATTTTGTATCTACATCTCTGAAGTACAGGCTAACACAGAAGGTCTTTGGCTAACAAAGTTTGCAGATGACTGCAAACTAGCAGCCAAAATCATATCTCCTAACGATGTGGACATCCTACAAAAGGGCCTCACTGAGACAGATGCCTGGTGTCAAAGCCATGGTCTCAAGCTCAATGCCAAAAAGTGCATTGTCATCCCTTTTGGTAAAAACTCTGCACCCATGAACTACCACATAGGCGGTAGTCTACTTAACACCGAAAGTGTGATAAGAGACCTTGGGATACAGGTGGACAGTAGTCTCTCCTTTGATAATCACATTGCCACAGTAGTCAGGAAATCCTTCTATGTGGCACACCTCATCACAAAAGGTTTCTCATCCAGGAAAAAAGAGGTAATTGTTCCCCTCTACTCATCACTCATTAGACCCATTATAGAGTACAACACCCTTTTTGGTATGTACCTCACAAGACAGCTACAACAACTGGAAAGGCCACAGAAATACCTCACCAAGAGGATTGCCAGCCTCAAACAGATACCCTATGCAGACCATCTCAAAAAACTCCAGCTTTACTGTCACATATCGCCTACTCAGAGGTGATCTCTGCCGAACATACAAAGCTATGTCAAACCCAGAGCTGTTGGACATGCTCCATATAAAGAAATCCCAATCCCTCCGTGTTACACGCTCTAGAGACCTAAACCTTGTCACCACAATAAACAAAACATGCTGGAGGGATAGATTCCTATCTCAGAGACTTCCCATACTCTGGAACAAACTACCTATCTATATCAAACAAAGCTCCTCATTAGCACTCTTCAAGAAAAATCTTGATGATTGGATGGGAGATAGGAAATTCACCCTGGGGATCACTTCTGTGGCTCTGCTTGACAAGGACACAGGAAAATAATTTTCTTGGGTGGCAAAAGCCAGGGTACCATTTGGATAGACTTATATAGGCCCTAGGGCCAATAGCCTAGTACCTACCTATGAACCTATGTAAGAGTGGTACAGGATATGTATGAGGGTAGTGTGACAGCAGTGTGGTCCACGGTGGGAGTGATGGATGCATTTAAGGTGGAGGTGGGATTACATCAAGGATCAGCTCTGAGCCCTTTCTTATTTGCAATGGTGATGGACAGGTTGACAGACGAGATCAGACAGGAGTCCCCGTGGACTTGAATATTTGCAGATGACATTGTGATCTGTAGTGAGAGTAGGGAACAGGTGGAGGAGACCCTGGAGAGGTGGAGATATGCTCTAGAGAGAAGAGGAATGAAGGTCAGCAGGACTATGACAGAATATATGTGTGTGAATAAGAGGAAGGATAGAGGAATGGTGAGGATGCAGGGAGTAGAGTTGGTGAAGGTGGATGAGTTTAAGTACTTGGGATCAACAGTTCAGAGTAATGGTGAGTGTGGAATAGAGGTGAAGAAGAGAGTATAGACAGGATTGAGTGGGTGGAGAAGAGTGTCAGGAGTGATTTGTGCAGATGAGTACCAGTAAGAGTGAAAGGGAAGGTCTACAAGAGGGTAGTGAGACCAGCTATGTTATATGGGTTGGAGACAGTGGCATTGACAAAAAGGCAGGAGTCAGAGCTTAATGTGGCAGAGTTGAAGATGTTAAGATTTGCACTGGGTGTGACGAGGGTGGACAGGATTAGGAATAATTAGAGGGTCAGCCCACGTTGGAAGGTTTGGAGACAAAGCCAGAGAGGCAAGATTACGTTGATTTGGACATGTGCTGAGGAGGGATGCAGAGTATATATTGGGAAAAAGATGCTAAGGATGAAGCTGCCAGGTAACAGGAAAAGAGGAAGGCCTAAGATAAGGTTTATGGATGTGGTGAGAGAGGACATGCAGGTGGTTGGTGTGACAGAGCAAGATGCAGAGGACAGGTAGAAATGGAAACAGTTGACCTGCTGTGGCGATCCCTAACGGGAGCAGCCGGAAGAAGAAGAAGAAGAATATGATTAGCATTTAGGAAATACTTATGTTTTAGGCCATTTTGATATCCAAAGTCATCTAATACAAGTCTCAGCAAGTTATCTTTCTTGTCTACTTACCTCCAGTTCGACTGCTTCTAAAATACAATGCCTTCTTTGGCAGATATCTATCCAGACATGGCATGCAGTTTGAAAGTCCTCTGAGGTTCCTAACTAAATAGACTATAAGGTTTGAAAGACCTCTGAGGTTACTAACTAAATAGACTATTAAGTTAAACAACCTTACCTACCAAGACAGATTTGAATGCCTGTGTCTATACTCTGTCACCTTTAGACTCTTAAATGGATATCTGTGTCTTGTATTCTATACCGTTAGAAACTCAAACTTACTTAATATTTTGCTGCTCCACAAGACAGATATCTACACTATTACTTAAATTATGGATTTAAATTCTTACTAAAACATAAGCAAATACATGCTTTGTTGACAAATATGTTTTCCTAATGTTTGGAGCAGATTGTCTTTACATATGACAACCTCACACCCTTCAGGATGAACCCTGACAATTGGATAAGTATCCACAAATTCATTTCTGTCCTGACAGGCTTTGTCTGGCTGTGGCTACTGGTAAGGCTTTCTTACCACAAAATTATTATGATCCTGTGATTCTTTGATAATGTGGAAAAAAGTCCTACCATTTTACAGCACTTGCAGGCTTGGATCTATATCACATAGCAGGCCTCACAATTTCAATTAAATTCCATTGGAGGGCAAAGCAAACTGTTTACTTTATTAAAATCCTGTGCAGAGCTGCTAGTCCATCCTGTGATTCAGGTTAAGTACCCCCAGACTCAGCCCTTCCCACAGTGCAATGATCAACTCTTTCTAGAGCTTGACAGAGGGATAGCAGGCCCAACCTATACTTTCTTCTATGTATCTAAGTCAACTGAGTCATACATACACTTGTGCTTTGCCAGTATCCACCCTTAGACTGTCTTTCCTTTTTCAAGAAGGGCTAGACTAGTTCTCTTAGGGTGAATTTGGGAATATGCATCTTATCATCTAGTTCCTGTATGATTGTCCTGCCCATCACCTGCCTCCTAGAGATGGCATTAGCAGAATAACACTGACAGCTGCAAGCAAGCTTCATTCGTTCCACTTTTCTAGTTCAGTATGGGTGGGATGAATAAATGGGAGAATTTGTCTTTTCCGTGTGATATTTTGTTAATTTGTGTGACTGCGACATTCTAAGAAGTCTGCCTGTGTGCATTTTATATTTTACCCATTTTGAATATTTTATTACATTTACTGCTTTAACTAATTTCTAATGTTTTTTTCTCTGATTCTCCTTGACAATCAAGGCTGCTTCCCAATGCTCACTTGTCTCATTCATTCATTCTCCTGATGGCAAGTGTCAAGCCAACTTTGATCTGTATGGGGATCAGGGAATATCATTATTTGCACATGCCCAAAGTACTCAATGTGTTCAACATAGGTTCATAGGTTCATAGGTAGGTACTAGACTATTGGCCCTGGGGCTTATATAAGCCTAACCAAAAAAATTCCCTGGGTTTTGGGATCACTTTGACACAGGGAAGGAGAAATTTCCACAGAGTTGGCCATTTGAAAAAAAATAGTATTTTTTGCAAATTGGTCAAAAAGGATAATTTGCACAATGAAAAAAATACTCATCTTCTGACTATGAATAAGCAGGAAAACTGTAAGAAGTGTACAGTTTGTTTTTAATTACTGTTTCTGTGTTTCAGGCAGTATTTATGTCACTTGAGTAGGACTCAGAATTTCCCCTTAATTGCAAGTTTCAGCTTAATTTATAATCATCACAGAAGGAACACTATGTGTTTCAGATGTTAAAACTTCAGTAATGAACTACACGGTACACAGGTAAAATATTTAAAAAGATTACTACCTCTTATTTATGCCTGACTATGTATGGTTGGCGATAATACATAAGTAGTGTAGTGCTGACTCTTTCATAACCAAAGCAATGCAATCATCTGTGACATCTGCTTTACTTTCTTAACTCTCATGGCTTATGGCAATATATTCATCACCTTTTATTACTTTGTTTTCTCCACATGAAAGACATTTTAAAAGATCTCTATGAATATCTCAAACCACACTTACCATCTGCCACTTACTTGGAACTTCTGTTAGCAGAGATGGCATATCTGGTCTCACAAGAGACAGAATACTTTGAATAGAGGAGAGATCCCACTTACTGTATCTAACCTTTAAAGTTTGTGACATCCACCTCTTAGTTAGGGGTGAGTGTTGCCATTGCTGGTAGCAGTTCGGCCTCTACAATGCCCTTCACTTAATCCATACTACAAGTCTTACACTATAACTGCCCCTCAGGGATGTAACATTCAGCAGCATCAAGTGCACAGGAATGTACACACTGGGCCAAATTCGTAAAGAGCTGCTCTCAATGTAAGTCTGCCCAAATTCCGAAAAAGTTGCACTCAGTGTAAGTGACTTAATTCAGTGTAAGGCCTATCTATAAACAAGTTTATACCAGGGGCTAGATTCCAAAAGTCCTGGTCTCAGCATAATTGGTCATTTACAATGGGAGCAAGTATTTTGGAATGGGGCCTACTGTCTTCTGTACACATCCCGTACCAAAGGACAGTACTTCATATTTCCTACATTCTGTGAAAGGCACATCTGGTAATCAATATTCTGGTACTCCAACATCTTTTGTACTTTGAGGACATGATGATTTTCCACACTGATCAATGAAATTTATAATGATAAATGCAAAAATGATGATCTATAGTCTACAAAAAGTAAAAGCATTAGTACACGTAATTTCAATGTGTTTCGCACTTACACTGTCAAGTTTGATTACTTATCACACATTTTACACACTTATTTTATAAGACATGCCCATTCTGATGAAGAAAAGTTGAAAGGTACGTAAAGAAGTCGATAAGGTTGTACCTCAAATCACATCACTCTCTTCAGGAAAGAAATGTAGGTACTGGCTACTAATTCTGCCATTTCATCAGTAGTCATTTATCACATAGATAACTAGCTTACCCAAGTAGTCAAAAGTACAAATAATGAAACTCAGGAAGCCAAATGTGTGAACAAATGCTATTTCCCTAGTGCACCTGCATCTACATATTTGTAATCAAGGGAGGCTGTTGTTTTTAAACATCCCATCCACACAATCCCTAATCTTCACATTGGATTGCACCACATATGTGTGCCTAGCCATACATTTCTCTGATGTAATGGTAGTTTATCTAGAAAAGCCACGTTGTTTCTTTTCTTCCTTTATACAAGTACCAACATCTTCAATCTCTGGCCACCTGGGCTGTAGTCAGGGTTTTGGAGCTGGCTATAGTTTTTAACTAATATTAACCTTGTTAGTGATGGAGCAAAGTTTTCATCTAATAATATATGTTTTTTTGTAAAGGGAGACTGATGGAATTGTGTTCTTTGTAGATTGTTTTATAAGTTGATGTGTGTGTGCGTGTGTGTGTGTGCCTTTGTGTGTGTGTGTGTGTGTGTGTGTGTGTGTGTGTGTGTGTGTGTGTGTGTGTGTGTATATATATATATATATATATATATAGAGAGAGAGAGAGAGAGAGAGAGGGAGGGATGGTCAGACAGATATATGTTTGTTTAATTAATTTAAAAAAAATTGGATATTAACAGTATTATTGATTTAGAGATTAGTTTATCAATGTGCTACTGTTACCCCTTGGGGGTTTACTGAAATGAGTTCTGTGTTGGTACTTTGCAATTAATTTAATTAATTAATACCAGTCAATTGATGGCATGCATGGGAATGTGCATACATTGCTGATGATCTGCAAAAGTTATGCATACATTTGTGATGGCACTTTTAAGCTGGCCCAGTTTTGTGGCATAGAAGGATGAATCCCTGAATATAACTCAAGTGACCTGTGTTCTAGCAACAGCACAGCTGCTGGAAGGGCTGGATAGGATATAATATGGTTGAGCAATCAGGGCTGTTTCACACATCATAAGGAGAAGAAATAGTGGTGCTGGTTGCCTGTAACCACCTAATAATTAGAGGCTTGGCAGTTTCTGAAATAGCCATGACTGAAGATGTGGCTAAGTACTTTGAGTGACAGTAATCATGATCACATATGGGTAATATAATGCACGACCACATCGAAGCTGTAGGTGGTCTTGTGATGATGCAGGTGCTTGAGTCATGCACTGTGGTAAGGTTATGCTTTAGACAGAAATTCCAAAGAAACAAGAATGTAAGTAAACCAGGCAGGATACAAAATGCAAAACAGTAGTAAAAACAAATGCAAAACATGGAAATGCTGAACGTTCGACCACAAGCTAATCACTCTAGACATACATATCCCGCCCCAACCCCCCCATTAGGGAAACCATTGTAAAAAATTTCTCCAAAGCCAACTTCACGCTTCTTAAGACAGAAGTGGCAAACTTCATGAAACCCATGCAGATGGACAATAGAGGTATGACTGTTGAATCCTACATGAATGCACTTTATAAGCACTTACACATGTGCATGGATCATGCTGTCCCTAACAGAACCAAGATGTTATCCTCCAAAAAAGGAAGTCAATCTGGTGGTTCACTGCAATAAACAAACTCTACAACAGAAGAAAGAAACCTTTGCAAAAAAGAGTAAAGTCCCATGATTGGAGGAACTCCCTGTTCAGCCTCAGTAAGAAGCTGAGATCCCTCATAAAATCCTCCAAAGCTAGTTACGAAAACAAAATCACCACTGATTCTAAAGACAACCACAAAGCATTCTTTAGTTATGTCAAGAATCTCAATGGCAATGCTCATATCTGCTCTGAGTTACAGCACAATAGTGCTAAATATACAGAACCAACTCATATTGCCAACATCCTGGCAAACAGGTTCAGTGCTAACTTTACCCCCCTCTCACCCCATAAAGGGCCCATCTCTATACTGGAAGAATGCAAAGTTCCTGTAATCATGGCTGCACAGATAAAAACCATACTCTCCAAAGTCAAGAACACAGCATCCATAGGACCTGACAACATCCCAGGTTGCTTTCTACAAGAACTACAGAAAGGACTGGCACCCCACCTAAGTACCATGTTCAATCATAGCCTCACCTCAGCCTTTGTGCCCACTGAATGGCAGACAGCGATGGTTATCCCTCTCCACAAAGGGGGAGCCACCACGGACCCTGGGAAATACTGCTCCATTAGCCTGATGAGCCTGCTCTGCAAGGCCATGGAACGTATCATCATGGAACTTATAAACAAAGACATTGGTAATCTCCAAATGCTGGATCCAAGCCAGTTTGAGTTTGTAAAAGGCAGATCATGTCTCCTAAACCTGATAGACTTTTTTGAAGCAGTCACCAAAGCCATAGATGAGGGTAAGCTGGTTCACACAGCCTATATAGATCTCAGCAAGGATTTCAACACCATCTCCCACTCTGGAATTATAGATAAACTCACTAAACTAGGTATAAATCCCTATGTCACAAGATGGGTTGCCAACTGGCTCACTGACAGAACCCACACTGTGAAAGTAGCACACTCCAAATCTGACTTCAGATGAGTGACAAGTGGAGTACCACAGGGTTCAGTCCTGCGTCCTCTCCTGTTTGGTATCTACTTATCTGAAATACAGGCTAACACAGAAGGTCTCTGGCTAACGGATTTTGCAGATGACTGCAAACTAAGAGCCATAATCGAAACTCCTAATGATGTGGACATCCTACAAAAGGGCCTCACTGAGACAGACGCCTGGTGTCAAAGCCATGGCCTCAAGTTCAATGCCAAAAAGTGCATTGTCATCCCCTTTGGTAAAAACTCTGTACCCATGAACTACTACATAGGTGGTAGGCTACTTAACACCGGAAATATGATAAGAGACCTTGGGACACAGGTGGACAGTAGTCTCTCCTTTGATAATCACATCACCACAGTAGTCAGGAAATCCTTCTACATAGCACACCTCATCACAAAAGGTTTCTCATGCAGGAAAAAAAGAGGTCATTGTTCCCCTCTACTCATCACTTATTGGACCCATTATAGAGCACAACGCCCCTTTTGGTATGTATCTCACAAGGCATCTACAACAACTGGAAAGGCTGGAGAAATTCCTCACAAAGAGGATTAACTGCCTCAAACAGATGCCCTACGCAGGCCGTCTCAAAAAACTAAAGCTTTACTCCATTGCATATCGCCTACTCAGAGATGATCTCTGCCTAACATGCAAAGCTATGTCAAACCAAGAGCTGTTGGACATGCTCCACTTAAAGAAATCCCAATCCATCTGAGCTACACACTCAAGGGACCTAAACCTTGTCAACACAATAAACAGAACATGCTGGAAGGATAGATTCTTGTCCCAGAGACTTCCCATATTCTGGAACAAACTACCTATCTATATCAAACAAAGCTCCTCATTAGCACTCTTCAAGAAAAATCTTGATGATTGGATGGGAAATATGAAATTCACTCCGAGGATCATGTCTGTGGCACTGCTCGACAGGGGTACAGGAAAATAATTTTCTTGGGTGGCGAAAGCCAGGGTACCTTTTTGACTAGGTTTATATAGGCCCTAGGCCCAATAGCCTAGTACCTACCTATGAACTTATGAACCTATGAAGAAAAATGCAGTGTTTATTCCAAACAGGAAAAAAAATCACAAAGCTTTCGGGATCATCCCTTCATCAGTGTGTAGAAAAAGAGATCAAACACCTTCATTTAAATAGTATGTGAATACTCATGGATCATACTTTTAGAAGTCGATTGTTTTCCAGGTTTAAATACAGCAGTAAGATTAAACCTGTTTTAAAAAGTAGGCAGTTAACTTTGAAATAATGTCTTGCATGGATGGGTCTTAGTTAAATGTTTTACCTATTTTATGGGTATACTGACTTTTGGAAATATGTTACCTGTATATATAAATATATATATATATATATATATATATATATATATATATATATATATATATATATATATATATATATATTTAAACTGAAGTGCTTAATATAACTGTGTCATGTGATTAGTCTTATGGTTTGAATTTACTATTTAAATGAAGGCATGTGATCTCTTTTTCTACACACACTGATGAAGGGATGATCCCGAAAGCTTTGTGATTCTTTTCCTGTTTGGAATAAACGCTGCATTTTTACCTCAACGTTTCCAGGTTTTAGATTTTTTTACTACTGTCAGACAGAAATTCCCTCATTTTCGGGATGCTGGCAAGGACATCAACAACCTCCATAACTGCCTGGATGACATATCCATTGGTCAGTGCCCAACCTTATATTGTGGACTCCCCAGGAGTGAGAAAATAAATGGATTCATTACTGAAATGGAAGTCTGGGCATTGACATAAAAAGAAAAAAAAAACACATTTAAGTTGTTTTTATATAAAATTGTTGATGGTGTACGTAGGATGGATATAGATATTTCACTACTTCTTCATCTATATAATTTGTTACCCAGCTGAGCTGACTCCTCGGTAGAATCTTCATATCTTCTCTGTCTTCCCTTGGGTTGTCAGTTTGTTCTGCAGTTTAATTCTACACCCCACGACCACACCATAGGTAGATTGGCAGTGTTTTATACTGCATGAACAGATCTGTGCCCCAGAGAGGCAAACTTTGTGTGTGTATGTGTGTTTGTGTGTGTGTGTGTGTGTGTGTGTGTGTGTGTGTGTGTGTGTGTGTGTGTGTGTGTGTGTGTGTGTGTGTGTGTGTGTGTGTGTGTGTGTGTGTGTGTGTGTGTGTGTGTGTGTGTGTGTGTGTATGTGTGTATCTGTATCTTATGACAGTCAAGTGTTCTATCTATGTTTGTTTCTCTACCACACATCCAGTAAGTGATAAATTACACACTTAGGCTGCATTGCTGTCTTGAATTATAAAGCAAGTAGAGAAAATTATTTGATAAATGACAAAGGCATGGCAATATTACAATTTCCTTACCTCTTCATTATTAAATATTAAACCCTTTACTCTTGCACAAGTCATATATCTATTTTTCTAATAATATACACTTTTAGGGTTTCACCAATATTTGAATTTTGCAGCTCTGTGCTCATTTTTTCATACACTAGGACTCAGCGCTTACATTATTCTATAAATTATCTTAGTCTTATCCTTTTTTAAATCTCTTTAATTCTATTTTAACTAGGTTGTGTGTGGCTTTGAGAATAGATCAGTTTCTTCTTATTTCTTGGCTTCAGACAAATTTGGGAGAATCAGTTCAGGTGTGTAATGGCTGGCAATGTTTAGATTATCCTACTTATTTTTTTTTTATATTATAATTGGTTGTTTTCCTTAGAGATATGTTTCTATCAGAGCTTACCATGCCCTGTTTTTTATTTATTACTTTTCATTGTTTTGTGGCTGGTTAATATGGACTTATGAGGTTTGTTTTGCAGTGGGGTTTCATGAAGACCAAAAAACAAAACAGACTTTGTATACTTAAGATTTGATTTTTTTTGTGTTTTTTTTTTTTTAGAAAAAAACATATGCGCATATATATATATATACACACACTCACACAAACACACACACACACACACACACACACACACACACACACACACACGTGTGTGCATGCATATATATATGTATATATATATATATATATATATATATATATATATATATATATATATATATATATATATATATATGGGTTCCTCTTGGAATCTAGAAATCCTAAAACCTTGAAATTCATATGGTCAAGACCATATGATCGATGTTTTAGAACTTCGAAATTCTGAATGGAGATCTGCATACAGTGCGGAACAGGAGATTTCCCTTTTCCTCACTGTAGTGTGATCTTGGAGTTAGTATATTTAAGTAGCAGGAGTGTGTGGGGGGGGGGTGCAGGGGGGCTTGCCACCCTGCAGAAACATTGAAAACGTTTTTTTTTTTTAATGTTGGATTTATTTCAGAATTTCGACATTCCAAAACATCGGTCATATATTCTCGATCATATGAAATTTGATGTTTTGGAAATTTGAGATTTTTAAGTGAATCCATGTATATATATTTGTCTGTATATTAGCAGAGCACTGAACTATGGCCTTAATATAAGACTTTAGAATGTTGAGAAGAATCAATGTTCAAAATAATCCAATCAGTGTTCATAAGGTTAGTCATTTCAGGTTTGTTCACATGAAACAGTATTAAATCTCTAAATGTTGTAGATTGCATGTCATGCACTCGTCTTCATTTGATTTTGCTGTGTCGTCTCTGCTTTATGCATTCTAATTTTTCAATATTAAATACCTTGATCCCCTAAAACAGTCAGAAATGAATGTCTGTGTAGTGTTAAGCGGAAGAGATTGGAATAGGAATTAGCTCATGTTAGATCTCCACATTGTTTTTTATCATAGGCATTAGTGCAGTGCATATAAAGTGTTGATGTTGCCACAGTGAAAAGAATATGTTGATGAGGCAGGTATAATGGATGTGCTAGCCAATGGATTTTGTTGTTAATGCAGGATATGTGATTTTATGTTAACCCTTTATGTTTTATTTTGTATATGTAAACTGAAACGTACAGTGGTGCAGCAGATAAAGTTGTCACCTCCCAGCAAAAGGTTCTTCAGTTCGATTCTTGGCTGTGGTGCCTTCTGTGTAGAGTCTACATGTTCTCCTTGCATTTGTGTGGGTTTCTTCCAGGTACTCCAGTTTGCTCCTACATTCTTAGACATGTGTCTGGAGCATTTCTCCCCAGGCCACTGCTGAAAATAGGCTTTCCTGGTCAACAAATGTTAAATAAAATAAATGTGTATAGACAGACTGATACAATATGCTTAATGGCAGCAACCTGGACAATTGTCCACAATACATGTTAAACAACCATAAATAATGAATTGATTTATATATAATCTATACAGATAAATATAGTATGTGTTATACAAGAAATTAGAAAATAATGTACGAGCCATAATCAAGTTGTACAAAGAAAATCCATAGCTGGAGAACAGTAAAAATATAATATTTATATGTGAATAATTAGTGAAATCATTTTCACTGAGATGAACCTGAAATTGGTCAGTATCAATCAGTGCATCACCCCAGTAAACAAATATAAATAAATAAATAAAATGTAGAAAAGCAAATAAATTAAATATTATAACCAAGATATTTCTAGATTTCTAGGTAAAGCAGTGTCATCTCCTGGTCGAGAGCTAGCTGTGACCTGGGAGCCAATGCTACATGGTTTGTAATTAGATGAGGTAGTAGTGTGCTGTCTCTCAGGACTTAGAATCTTACGAGGTGTTTTAAAAGTGACTGTACCAGGAGCACTCAGAAAGGCAGCTATTTTGTCACCTTTTTCATAAAAGGATGGCTTGAATAGGTCATTGCAAAGTTCATAGATGAGTAATTTCTAGGTAGCTGCCGCAGTTTAGGAAATGTCTTTTTAGATTTAACAAGTCCAAAGGGTTGGCCTAATAAGAGTGAGTCCACCTTCATTGTTATTCTTTAAAGTGACTTAGTTTTCCTCATCTCTGACATTTTTGCAGTTGCAGGCAAAATTCCATACAAAGGAGTGGTAGTGTTAACATGTTCAGAAGTAATGCTGCCTGAGGTACTGTCATAAGCCAAAATGCATTGCACACATAAAGACAATGATGTGTAGTGGGAAGAGAAAGGGAAATAAACTGACAGCTCAATTTCTGTGATTTGTAGGAAATTTTACTTTTTCTTTTCATAACATAACAGCTCATTTAGTTATCTAGAGTTCAGATTAAAGTGTTTAGTCCTGTGACTTCCCAGGCTTCAAATTATAGCTGTTTCTGTATGGGTCTTACAGAAGGCAGTTGCGTTTAAGAAGATGCCTTGAATTTATGCATTTGATAGTGTTCAAATTAATTATTGTTTGGGGTTCTGACTGTCAGTGCTGAATTATTATTTAGTCTTGCAGCAGACCAAAATAATAGTGATGTTGTTGGCCAGACAATTATGTTAATTTCCTTCCATATGTGGGCAAAGAGGAATGAAAGTGACAGCTCTTTCCCAGTTTCAAGAGAAGCATGACATCTGCATACAATGTAATGTCATTGCAATACAGGTCTGCTCTATTGTTTATTTATTTTTATTTATTTGTCCTTTTGTTGACAGGGTTAGTCCCACTAGACCAGTAGCCTCTATTCAGGGGTGACGTGAGGTGGTATTTACACTACTAGCTGAAAACTGGGCAGAGCATCAGGGAACTTCACCTTGTCATTAGGATAGTTCTTGCTCTGTTCCTAGCATAGTGGTGCTAGGAGAACAGCACTCAAGGAGATCAAAGGTGGCAGATAGCACAGAGGCGAATGCCAGTGCAGTGTTTGAAGCTCCCCAAGATTCTGAGGTGCTGTTTTTAGCAGAATGTGTTTATTTCATCAGAAGCAGAGGTTCAAAACAATGATGGATATGTTATTGCAACCCTCCACTCAGGATGGTTGTGAGATGATATTTTGGGTGAATTGTTGCTGCAGAGTGAGACAGAGAGTGGAAAATATGTTGGATTATAGCCAGGAAAATAAAGAATATGTTGGTAAAATAGATAAAAGATTATTTTGCGTTGTATGGGCCATTTGGAATGAAAGGCTAAATGGAATCATGTTTAATGGTAAAAGAAGACTAGTAGTAATTTTAAGAAAAAATAAATGTTAGTTGTGGAAAAAGGAATGGATGTCAAATAAGATATTGGAGATAAAAGTTTAACATGTTGTTGTTTTTCTTTCAGCTTTTCCTGGTTAGGGGTCGCCACAGCAGAACTCCAGTCCGCTAATGATTGGAAGTAGCTTTTTATGGTGCCGAGGTGCCAGCTCAACCCCCAACCTTCAACAAAGGCACACCCATTCACGCATGTCTTTTGAACGTTACTCGACTGTGGGGAGGACATACAGAATCCACATAAAAGGTGCTCCAGCTGAGAATCGAACGGGAGAACCTCTTGCTGTGAGCCGACAATGCTACCGCTGCACCACCGCGGCTTATAGATAAAAGATTAATATAATCATGAAAAATAAGATTTCTATGATCACATGACAATAATACAAAGGAACTGAAATTTGTACACTTATTAAATTTGTAAATATGTGAACATCTAAGTCTGTAAAAGGTATTATGCATCATGTTTTTTTTTTTTTTATAAAGTGCACCTACTCGTTTTGATAGGTGCTGTTGGTTCTTTTACATCCACCTGAACTACCACCAACTCAAGCAGATGGGGACTCAGTTTGTCTCTCCTAAATCTTTTAAAGGATGTCTGACTCAGGAGTACAGGAAGATATGCAGTAGATGAATTAGTGACCTTATTGTGTGAGTGTGTGTGTGTGTGTGTGTGTGTGTGTGTGTGTGTGTGTGTGTGTGCGCGCGTGCATGTGTGTGCGTGTGTGCGTGCGTGTGTGTGTGTGTGTGTGTGTGTGTGTGTGTGTGTGTGTGTGTGTGTGAGTGTGTGTGTGTGAGTGTGTGTGTGAGATATGGAAGACAGGCTTTTTAAATCTACTTCTGTGTCCTGCTCTCATAGTTAACTCTGTGTATGCCATCATCTGATCATTGCATTGATATAATAGTTAGCTGTGAGTTCATAACATTGGATGGAAGGAAATTGGTTAGCAAGAGGTTGATTGTTATGACTATACATTGATGAATCTGGTCACCAACTGCTTCAGTATGATTTCATTGTCACCCCATGGTACATATCCTGATGTGATCTTTGAGGAGGTGGAGTACTCCTTCTGGAAGAAATAGAAAGTTTCCTAGTTACTACATTTTGCAGCACTTCATGACTGGGGAGAATAATGGGAACACAGGGGCTATCACGCAGTGACCAACCAGAATACCTGAGAAGATATTTTTTGTTTATCTTTACTTTCTAGGAATGTTGAAAAATAAGACATATAATGGGACATTTTGAGGAAGTTATCCTCTGTTATGAAGTGATGTTTATTATTTTCCCATGGACTCATTACTAGGCCATGACTCTCTGGTACCTTCTATCCATCAGGAATAAAGTACAGCTTGCACTCCTGTGTCCTGATTCCTGCTTGGTAATGAGATGCATTTACTCTTTCAACTACATATGACTTCTTACCTTGCTCACCTCTAAGTCCTTTATCCCCTTCCATACTTCTTTGCCATTTCAGATGGTGCAGCTAGAACTCACTCTACTTCCCTACCATAACCCCAAATCCCAACTACTCCTACTATCCCTAGTTTTATACCTACACAAATCCTTCCTATTCCTGTGCACAACTCCTCCTTTTCCTATCCAAGCACTGTACCATGCTGCCACATCTCATCTGTCACTAACACCAACTACTCAAATCATACTATGCTCTCCACCTATGAGACTCCACATATCTAGTTATACCTCTCTTCCACAACACTCCTCCGCTCCATCTCATTGTTTACACCCACTCCTACCTCCTATCCTCTGTCACTAACACCCACCACTCAAATCATACTATGCTCTCCACCCATGAGACTCCACATATCTAGTTATACCTCTCTTCCACAACACTCCTCCGCTCCATCTCATTGTTTACACCCACTCCTACCTCCTATCCTCTGTCACTAACACCCACCACTCAAATCATGCTATGCTCTCCACCCATGAGGCTCCACATATCTAGTTATACCTCTCTTCCACAACACTCCTCCGCTCCATCTCATTGTTTAGACCCACTCCTACCTCCTATCCTCTGTCACTAACACCCACCACTCAAATCATAATATGCTCTCCACCCATGAGACTCCACATATCTAGTTATACCTCTCTTCCACAACACTCCTCCGCTCCATCTCATTGTTTACACCCACTCCTACCTCCTATCCTCTGTCACTAACACCCACCACTCAAATCATACTATGCTCTCCACCCATGAGGCTCCACATATCTAGGTATACCTCTCTTCCCCAACACTCCTCCGCTCCATCTCATTGTTTACACCCACTCCTACCTCCTATCCTTTGTCACTAACACCCACCACTCAAATCATACTATGCTCTCCACCCATGAGACTCAACATATCTAGTTATACCTCTCTTCCACAACACTCCTCCGCTCCATCTCATTGTTTACACCCACTCCTACCTCCTATCCTCTGTCACTAACACCCACCACTCAAATCATACTATGCTCTCCACCCATGAGACTCCACATATCTAGTTATACCTCTCTTCCACAACACTCCTCTGCTCCATCTCATTGTTTACACCCACTCCTACCTCCTATCCTCTGTCACTAACACCCACCACTCAAATCATACTATGCTCTCCACCCATGAGGCTCCATATATCTAGTTATACCTCTCTTCCACAACACTCCTCCGCTCCATCTCATTGTTTACACCCACTCCTACCTCCTATCCTCTGTCACTAACACCCACCACTCAAATCATACTATGCTCTCCACCCATGAGGCTCCACATATCTAGTTATACCTCTCTTCCACAACACTCCTCCGCTCCATCTCATTGTTTACACCCACTCCTACCTCCTATCCTCTGTCACTAACACCCACCACTCAAATCATACTATGCTCTCCACCCATGAGGCTCCACATATCTAGTTATACCTCTCTTCCACAACACTCCTCTGCTCCATCTCATTGTTTACACCCACTCCTACCTCCTATCCTCTGTCACTAACACCCACCACTCAAATCATACTATGCTCTCCACCCATAAGTCTCCACATATCTAGTTATACCTCTCTTCCACAACACTCCTCCGCTCCATCTCATTGTTTACACCCACTCCTACCTCCTATCCTCTGTCACTAACACCCACCACTCAAATCATACTATGCTCTCCACCCATGAGGCTCCACATATCTAGTTATACCTCTCTTCCACAACACTCCTCCGCTCCATCTCATTGTTTACACCCACTCCTACCTCCTATCCTCTGTCACTAACACCCACCACTCAAATCATACTATGCTCTCCACCCATGAGGCTCCACATATCTAGTTATACCTCTCTTCCACAACACTCCTCCGCTCCATCTCATTGTTTACACCCACTCCTACCTCCTATCCTCTGTCACTAACACCCACCACTCAAATCATACTATGCTCTCCACCCATGAGACTCCACATATCTAGTTATACCTCTCTTCCACAACACTCCTCTGCTCCATCTCATTGTTTACACCCACTCCTACCTCCTATTATACTCCTTTATCTTTAGCATTTCCCTTTATATGTTACATCTCTACAGCTGTCTTCATTCTTCTCCTTTCATCCTTCTATGTGCTCCACATTCTTAGCATCCCATATTCTACATATCTCTTCAAATTCCTGCCTACATTCTTTTTATTTACTTTTATAATGTAGTTATAAATACATATACCAACCAAATAAAACAAAACTGCTCTTGTTTCTCCCCAAATCCCAAGCACACATAAAAGACACCTTCAAAATATCCTCTCTCAGCAATAATGAAACTGAAGTTGTACCTCACGCAAAGTTACTTGGTGTCATAATAGATGATAAACTGAAATTTGATTTTGTATACAAAAGCGCATAAAAACAACACAACAAAAACTGGGCATGCAGTATAGATCAAAAACATAAAATACCAACTGCTCAACAGTTACTCTGCTCAATATATACCTCCGTCCTTCACTACTATATACCTCACCCATTTTCACAATCATTCGGCTCTCCCTAACATCAAACCTTGAGCTTTGCTATAACAAAGCAGCTAGATTTACAGTCAGTAAGTCACACAACTCCCACCACTGTTCCGCCGTCAGATAAACTGGCTTGAGTAACTTCAAGTCTAGCCAACTCCTCCTTGTTCATAAAATGGTATACAAATCCTCATCCTGCCCAGCAAGCAGCACCAATTTTAACCATTACCTTCCTAATCACCCTCTTTGCTCATCTGACAAACACCTCCTTGAAATCCATAAACTGAAAAAATCTTTCGGTCACTGACAATATTCTTATTCAGTAGCCAAGGTCTGGAACAGTATTCCTACAGATATTAGAGCGATGTCACATGGTCACATATTGAAACAATCTCTAAACAGCTTTATCCTTAATTCCTGGTTCTGTACATGTCCTACACCAGGCTGACGCTACCTGCTACTCCTTCCTCTCTTCATTTCTTTCCTCACTCTTCCTTCTTCCTTCCTTCCCTTCTGTTATTAACCAAAGTCCCAGTTACATCAGACAGCTCCTTACTTTAACTCCATCCCCTAATCTTCCCCAACTGTCAAACCTCTTTCCTTTCTCTTAGTGTTTTTCCCATTTTTAAAAAGCTTACCGTCTTCGCCATTGTTTATCATTATTGATTGTACTTTGTTAGGTGTTCGATATCCTATGATTGCTGTTTAATATTCACTGTAATATTTTCTGATTTGACTTTATTTATCCTGTATGATAATATTATGTGGTTTATTAACTGAACTATTTATGTTGGAGCTTTTCTTCCCAGGCCTCCTCAAAAAACAGAGTTCATGCCCTGTCGGACTTTCACAGCAAACAAATGCCAAATAAATAGAAAAAATAAATAAATAAGTATACAAATGACAGAGCACTATTATGAAAAGTTGTCACTACATCCCAGGCCATGCTTATCAAATCTTCCAAGTCAGTTGTTACAAGCTGGTGTCTGTTTACCTCACGGTATACACCAAGAGTCAATAGAAAGCACTTTCCCAAAATGTTTCCCTATCCCCCCACATGAGAGAATTGAGTATTCATTACCTCATCATTCATCTCTCTTCCTGGTTCAGTTGCTCCGTAATCTTGGCTGCTTAAATGTAGGTAGCTTGGATCATAATGAGAACTTCATCCAGCTACACAATAGAGTCAACTGTCTTTTTTGAGAGTTAATAAATGAGAGGTTGAATGTATTAGTGTTTTAACACTTGAATTTGGAATCCTCATCTAATTCTTTGGTGAAGATTCAATTACTGTGGGCTGCCAGCAAGCAGGGGTTAATTCTTTTGTTTTGGTGTAGGCTGATTTTGTACAATTGCTGTCAGTACATATTAGTATTGTGAGGGAAAATGGAATTTATGTTTTACTTTGCCATGTGGAGTGACATTCCATTTTGCAGACTCTGAATCTCTTTCTCTCACTAGGACAGTGTACATATGATAAACAAATTTTTTCAGCCACATTTAATACCCGCGGACTGACACACACACACACACACACACACACACACACACACACACACACACACACACACACACACACACACACATGGAATGTTGCATGAAGACTGACTGATGCGCAAGTTGCCAAACATGATTTTATCAAAAGAAAATCATTCAAATGCCATTTTAGTGAAATCAGGCTATTTTCTACTAAGGGATAAGGTGGTTTAAGGCTTGTTTCTTCTGAGATGATGCTGTGCATATAAGTGGATGCAACTTTTCTTTAAGAGGTTTGGGAGGTTCTGCAACTTGCCTCTTTGCAAAAACACTCTGTACTTATATTGAATCTCTAGTTTCAGTGCTTTATCAATAAGTTGGATAAGATTAATTCCAGTCTAAAAGTCTGTTTTGGTACATTTCATCGTGAACCAGTCCTGCTCTTCTCATAATTGCACAATGAAACATAATCTATCCAGCCACTCCTAATCTGAAAGGACTGGTGAATGGGTTTCCAAATGGGTGACCACATTCATAAATGCCCTGAGAAGACACAGTGTGATATGTACACAACCCAGAAAATAGTACAATTCATAAAAGACAATCACATTACTCTTCAAGGGTGCACAGCCCCAATACTTTGCAGATTTTGCTGGATGATTATGTTTCAGTGTGACTATGAACAGTTCTCCAGTGAAGGAAAGTATAACATCTGACTATGCCTTTATTGCAGTCATTTATGATGAACATAATTTTCTCCAGTTATTCTAGTGAGTGAAAATATTGTAACAGCAGGTATAGTCTATTACATTTCCAAACATCCAGAGTCTCAACCATTCCACAATAGATTCTACACTTCCTAAGTGCATCTGCTTTCCGTTCTACTTTAGCCTGAGATGGCTCCAATTTCTGTCCTGTTATTAGCTGGATTTTTGAGCTAATGAAAGACTAACTTCCTGGAGCTTACCAAAGTTAAAGGAAATAGTAGCAGAGACAGTTCTTGTTTTTGGCGCTATTTTCAAAATTAAAAGGCTATGATGTGATATAGAGGGAGATTTAGAAAGGGATAAGTTAATGATTTCTTTTTAATGAAAATCAGGGTGGAAAAACATAAGGAATTCAACAAGTTTGGAGCTGGTAGGGGTAAAAATATATTTTGAATTGTACTGAATGTGAGCTGGCATTATTTCTCAGCTGTCCCTAATTTTGTATCATATGTTTTATCTGTTCAACACGCTTTTTTTCGATTTTTGACTATTATGTGTACTGCCGTTTCTACTGATTTGTTTGTGGACTGACAGAAGTAATTTTTTCCAAACAGTGTGTGTGTGTGTGTGTGTGTGTGTGTGTGTGTGTGTGTGTGTGTGTGTGTGTGTGTGTCTGTGTGCGTGTGTGTGTTTTATAAGTATGTAGGGAATGTGTTGACATTGACTTAAAGGATTGGTGCTGAAACAGCAAATTTGCTCATCTGTACTGCCCCACGCTCCAAGGGAGTGAATTTTGACATAATGTTCATTTTGAGTGATATGATTTTGGACAATTTCCTGTGACTTTTTATGGCTATATGATGATTTTGAAAGCTGAAAGGTGGAGAGGTATGCATACTAGTTCTTTCTTTTAATATACCCTACAAATATTCTGTGAAAATTTTCCTAAACTTTTAATGAAACTCCACATTTAGATCAAATGCAGGAGCCTCCTATCTATCTTATACATATCACTGTGCTATTATATTGAAATTACCCAACAGGTTCACACCTTGATAATTATTGCTAAGTAAAGAAAAGTGTTCTGTAACAAGCAAAGATTTACAGGTATTGATTGGGCTCTGGCACAGAATAAGGAGATGTTGCTTAGAAGCACTGTACTGTATCATACCTGCCTCTGTTGTGCTGTAGATATGCAGGCATTTGAAATTATATTAAAAAAGAAACTCCGGTCAACACTGATCTTTCATGTCATCCAGAATGCACTTGCATGCAATTATGCATGGAGCATGTCCTCTTATAGGTAGTGCCTCATGTAATGGCAGGGGTAGGCTGTCAAGGTATGGTACACTTTTGATGTTTGCATACATGGCGTTTGATAATACATAGCATTGTTTTGTTAATGGCTTGTGACATGTGTTGTGTGCTGCATGTGTTGTTCCATCATCTTAGGAGATTTGATTGTATATATTTGTATTTTGCTAAAGCAGTACACAACTTATGCATTGTAATCTGATGTTTCCAGCAGCCTCCAATGGTGCACACTATATAGGTTTGTGAATAGCAATCACTGAATTATTCTCCTGGCTGACTTCATTTGCATAGCTGTTCCATAATCGTGTGGTTTCACTGTTTCTGTGTGCATGGTTTATGAATTGCCCAGTGCTTGGTTCCATACATAAGTTAACCTTTATCACGAAAGCCACTTACAGATGTTGAAATGTACACTTTCTTTAGCAAAACAGAAGATTCTCTTGCTAACACACCATTTAATTTGCCGTTCCAGAGCCTTACTCATTGTATTATTTTTTAACTTTATCATTGCTCAGTCTATTTAACTGTTTTTGGCAATAGATAAACGTTCCCTTTAAAGTGTGTCTAGTGTTAGAGGAGATTCTATAGTCATCATAATAAACTAGATCCGTAAATTAACTTTTTCAAGTAACAACAATTTATCACCTAGAGTTGAACATCAGATGTGGGCTAAAGCTTATAAGGGCATTATTAAACTGTGTAAAAATAATATGCAATAGAGATATAATTTTATATTGTAATGTCATTGTAACATGATTTTATAATTGCTTTCTTTTCTTCTTGACCTTTGATCTTAATTGCTTTACCTACTGAACAAAAAAAAAATGTGATTTATTTTTATTATTTATTTTTATCAGCTGAATACAAACTGAGTATGGGGAATAGTCTTGAGTGGTTCTCCACTGAACAGCTGCAATGAACAATATTACTGTATCCAGAAAATACAGGTCTAGAATCTGCTGACAAATAACTATGACTGTGAAATAAGTGTTTCACATATGTTTCATTGAATTAATAGTCAAAGTATCTTCAATTAAATAGAAAAACAGTAGGTCAAACATTTCACTTGACAAGTAATTTTTGTAAAGAGATTTTTTTGCAGAAAAGTTCCTCTGCAACTTATACATGGCACATCTACGGTTATACAACCATCTAGAAAAGAAAAAAAAAAATAGTAAACCAAGGTAATCTCTACAGGCTCACACACAGAAACCATGTGCACTAGCAATGACGTTCTGTGAATAACAGCAATCAGGGAGCACAACACTGTGGAGTTACACTTGTCCAGATGGGATGTCACTGAAGCTGCAATAATTATCTTTAACTATATTAGAAATGCACACTTTGGATAAATAGTCATCTGTTTGTTTTGCCTTTTTTGGATATTACCTTAAAGCAGCAATACCTTCTTTTAGATTGTTGTATCATGGTAAATAAGAACAGCAGGTGTAAACAGCAGGACAGATGCTAACTTGTACAATTTCTAACTCTAAGTGTACAACAGTCATGGCAGATTTGCAAGTATCATCGTGCCTCATGGTGCCTGCAGTCATGATGCAACTTATCCAACAGGGAACCATGAAAACGCAGGTGAAACTCTTACCTTTATTATGTAACACAGTGCAGCTGCTCTTCTTGTTCTCCTTCACTGCGTGCCATTACTGTTTCTTTCCAGTTGCAGTGCAAGTGCATGCAGAGTAAATCCACTGTGTAATCAAGTAATAAAGGTAGCTATACCACAGAAGGTTTAAAAGTAATTCAATGGATTATTCTGCAGTGCGGCTGGCTCTAGTAGTGTTGAATTAATTGTAAGAGTTCATTATCCTGCTACTTTCAAATCACTGCTGTTACCTAACTGTTTCCTATCCTGACTATATAGAAATTATTTGTATTTAACTCAAGCAGGATACCAAGTCAATTTATCTGAGTATCAATGTTTTGTTTTTGAGGCATGGTGACCCTTGAGTCATTTATATTATGCGAGTATCATATCTCCCAAGCAATTATATTTTAAGACATTTTGTATGCACACAAATATCTTAGAAACAAACTACCCTAAATGAATTACTCCAGCAATTTCCACATTTCTGATATAGTTGAATTAGAAAAGTTTCATTGTATTTTTCTAATACCTAAAGATTTATTAGAAAAATACAGCTTTGGAATATGACTGGTATGTTGCTGCAACACAACATCCTAATGAATTGTATTCGTTTTGGAAATTCTTAAATCATTTGTTGCTTTGCTGACTGAACTGAAAAAAGTGCCACTTTATCATTTGGTATTTATTGTTTACATATTTCTTCATTAATAGTATGCAGTGGTGATTTATTTTAGTTGTTAGTGTCATATGATTGTTTTCTTAGGCTACAGGATGGACCGCTTTAGGTAAAAATGTTATAGCAAAAATGATACTGTAGAATGCTGTGACAGAACTTAAAAATATATATTTTAGAACAAGATACCATTGATATACTATCTGACAACAGGCCCTTGCTAAAGTAAATAGTCTAATCTGATAAGGAAAATAATGGAACCATATGTTTTGGCTTATTTGGTTGACATTATGTGCCTTTGCATGAAATAAACTCAGATCATCTGGTAAAAATAAAGAGCACGAAAATGCTCTTCACATAACATACGTGTGGCTTTGCATAAAATATAGACCCACACACATGAATTTTACAACACTGTAATTAGCCTTTTGGCATGATTTTTATTTTTATTCATTACAAAGCAGAAGTACTAAGGAAACACTTCCATCAAAGTGCTTTAGTAATGCTTGACTCAAAATGAAAGTGCTTGTGGGTAGAAACGTAATTGGTTAGGTACATTAAAAAACACACTGATGAAGGCTGTGTAATTTACCAGCCGAAACCGGTATGTGTTTTTTCTGCTGTGATGCTTTAATTTAATACAGTTTTTTATCACCATTTGCTGGCTCCGGTTTTGTTTTTTGCTGACATTAAAAAACACACACATGGGGTCTGACAGATGGTAAAAAGCAATGGTCTTGCCTCCTTTGAAACTATTGATATATATGCAAAGATTTTGCTATGAATAATAACATAGCCTTCCTTGAAGACATAAAACATGGAAACTGCAATATCTAAAAGTAAAAATAAAAACTACAGTCCTAAGTAATCATTATACCTAAAATAACCAGAGAACATAACATAATTTTCTTGAAACAGAGATTGTTACCCCTACACTCTCCAATGTGGGGATTTTACCTCAAACCACCCATCTTTTTTACTCTGGGACAAACATCCATGGAGGAAAGGGAAATATATTAAAAAAAACATAAATCACACCTTTTCTGTCTTCTCTGAGTCTTGCAGCATAAATCTATCAAGCTCTAATATACTGAAACATTGAGAGATGTACTCATGTGTTATTAAATTCATGGCAGTTTAAAATATGGTAACACACAAGTTAATCTGTTGTAGTGTTTCCTTATGCAACTTGAAATCCTCTTGAATGACAGCCATAAATGAGTTAATGATTTTTAGTAGCAGACACCAAAAATACTTGGAAGGATAAGGCCTGCACAGCAACACTGCAGTGGTATGCAATGTGTTAATTTACCCAGACTGATCCAATGGAACGGTAATGGTAAAATGTAAATTCTACAACAATTTAAATAAAATTGACAACATAGGTTCATAGGTTCATAGGTTTATACTAGGCTATCTGCCCTAAGGCATTTATAAGCCTAGCCCAAAGTTTTGTGGCTTACGCCACCCCTTATATGAAAAAATACTGTGCCCATTAGTTTGTTGTGCCTCTGTCCAGCAGTGACACAGAGATGATTCCTGGGGTAAACCTACGATCTCCCATCCACAGGTCAAGGTTTCTCTTGAACAGAGCCAGCGAGGTGCTGTGCCTCACATGGACCGGGATTTTATTCCACAGCATAGGGAGTCTCTGAATGATAAATCTATCCCTCCAGCACGTCCTATTTATATCCGTGCTAAGGTTTAAGTCGCTTGCTCTAGTGGTTTTGGTGAATTTGGATTTTTTGAGGTGGAGCATGTCCATTAATTCTGGGTTGGACATGGCCTTGTATGTCAGGCACATGTCACCTCTGAGCAGACGGTATGCGACTGAATAGAGCTGGAGTTTCTTCAATCTGGCAGCATATGACAGATTTTGGAGTCCCTTTATCCTTTTGGTGAGGAACTTTTGGGGTCTCTCCAATTGCTGCAGATGTCGGGTGAGATACATCCCGAATGGGGCATTGTACTCGATCATTGGTCTGATAAGTGAAGAGTACAGGGAACAATGACCTCACTAGATCTGGATGTGAATCCCTTCATGATCAGGTGGGCAATGTAGAAGGTCTTTCTAACCACTTTAGCAACGTGAGTGTCAAAAGAAAGGCCACTGTCAACCTGGGTCCCCAGGTCCCTGATAACCTCTTCTGTGCTTAGTGGATTGCCACCTATATGGTAGCTTGGGGTTACCTTGTTTTTCCAGAAGGGTATGACTATACATTTTTTGGCGTTTAACTTCAGACCATGGCTCTGGCACCAGCTATCTGTTTCCGTAAGTCCCTTCTGAAGGATATCCGTGTCCGATGCACTTTCCACTATGGCGCCCAGTTTGCAGTCATCTGCAAACTTTGTCAGCCAAAGTCCTCCCATGTTGGCCTGTACTTCTGAGAAGTAGATGCTGAACAATAGGGGGCCAAGGACCGAGCCCTGTGGGACACCACTTGTGACCGGCTTGGAGTCTGACATAGCGCCAGCAACTCTAACCCTGTGGGTTCTGTCCTTAAGCCAGTTTGCAACCCATCTTGTGACATATGGGTTTACATTTAAGCTGGTAAGTTTTTCTACAATACCCGAGTAGGGTATTGTGTCGAAAGCCTTTGCAAGGTCAAGGTAGGCTGTATGGACTGCCTTTCCCTCATCAATGGCCTTGGTGACTGTTTCAAAGAAGTCGACCAAGTTCAAAAGGCATGAGTCTGAAAGAAAACTGCTTAGCTTTTGGACAACAGTGTCATTCTTGCAATAAGTAGACATATTTCAAAAGGTTATGTAAAACAAATAAGGCACATTTGTTTATTAAAAGAGGGCATTCCAAGATCCAAGTTGATTAATTAGAAAGCTGTAACCCTACATTTTATGTTGATGGTGTATTTGTGCTTGGTGAAACAGTCAATGTAGTGGATTTGTGGGCAAAGAATAAAATCTTTTGTACTGTTGGGATTAATGGGATGTTATGGCAGCAGAAACATTTGCTAGAGTCAAAGCTGCTGAGCAACTTGATTTGACAAAGTGTGCAAAGCTTGTTGCTTATGGTGGTGAAGAGATTTTAACTGAAGGCGTTGTAATGCTGGGAACAGCTATGACTTGCAGTTTATCGCAGTCAAAAGACACGTGCAGTCATTATTTGGTCTCAGAGACAGTTTGAAAATGGGACTGCTTTCATTTAATAAAGAGATTCACCATGTAAGCCTGCATGACAGCAGTTCAAATTTCACCCAAACTGTTTTTTTTTCTGAGTATGCTGATACTTTTGCAGACAAACTAGGCAAACTACCAGGTGTGTACTCTATGAAGTTAGACCTAGAGGTCAGCCCAGTTATCAGACCAGCACAGAAAATTTCAGTAGCTATGCAGAACAGAGTCAAAGCCAAGCTAGATGGAATTGTGCAGCTAGGAGTAATTTGTCGAGTACAAGAACATACTGACTGGGTATCCTCCATGGCAGTGGCTCATAAGAAAAGTTCAGATGATATCAGAATATGTATTGATCCAAGAGATCTGAACAAAGCATTAAGAAGACCTCATCATCCAGTGTGCACATGCTAAATGCCACTGTTTTTTTCTGTCTTAGATGCAAAGAGTTCATTTTGGCAAATTTTGTTTCACTGCAAATCTTCATTGTTAATGAAATTCTGTATGCCATTTGGAAGATACAGCTTTCTTAGAATGCAATTTGGAATAAATTCTACCAGTGAAGTCTTTCAGTGTGCAATGGAGCAAATTTTCTTTTCTGGCTATCCCTGTGCTAGTATAGTAGATGATATTCTAGTAGACGTCAATGATGAACACGGACCTCAAGAAAGTTCTGGAAAGAGCACGTCAAGTGAATCTTAAGACTGAATCCCCAGAAGTGCAAATTCTGGCTAGAAGAAGTTACTTATGGTGGTCACTTGTTTACCAGTTTGGGCTTATGACCAGATCCTTCCAAGCAAACAGCAATTCTTGAGATTCCAGCTCTTGACAATGTCCAAGCCCTACAATGTTTTCTTGGAATGGGCAACTATCTAGGCAAGTTCATTCCAAATTTAAGCCGACTTTCAGCACCATTATGAGAGCTGACATGCAAAGATGTAATTTGATTATGGTCAGAACAGCACAAAAGAGTATTTGATGTCCTGAAACAGAAAACTGACAAACACCAACTCTCAGCTACTATGATGTTCACAAACCAGTTACTCTTTCCTGTGATGTTTCTAAGATTGGTATAGGTGCAGTCATTCTTCACAAGGGTAGCCCAATAGCCTATGCATCGAGAACTCTTATCCAGACTGAGATGCAATATGCTCAGATTGAGAAAAAGCTTTTGGCAATTGTGTTTGCATTTTCTAAGTTCCATGATTATATTTATAGTCAACCTATCTAGATCAAAACTGACCACCGACCTCTTGTTACTATTTTGAGAAAGCCTATACATACAACTCCAGCCCGACTGCAATGTATGATGCTCAAATTGTAAAAGTACAATTTCAATCTTGTTTACACAAAAGGCAAACTTATTTACCTTAATGGTACGTTATCTAAATTGCCCACAAAGACCAAAGAACAGCATAGCAATGAGCAACTTGATTTTGAGGTCATGAAAATGAGACATTTTTCTTGTACACATCTTGATGAGCTCAGAATTGAAACAGTTTCAGATCCAGTTCTCCAGTAGGTCATCCACTTCATCAGTCGAGAATGGCCTTCAAAGCACTCTTGTTTAACAGAGGAAGTGCAATCTTATTTTCCATACAGAGATGAGATTTTCTGAGACAATGGTATCATCATGAAAGGTCCTAAAGTGATTGTTCCAAAATCCTTGCAACAAGAGTATATTAAGATCTTGCATTGTGGTCTCCCAAGAAGGTCTAGAATTGTGGCCTTCTATGTCAAGAGATATTGAGAAAGTACTTTCATCTTGTCCAGTATGTAATAGTACAAAGACACATCAATAGAAAGAACAACTTTAGTTAAGCCAGATTCTTGAACTATCTTGGTCAACAGTAGCTAAAGATATATTTGAATGGTATGGTCAATACTACATGGTGTTAATAGACTCCATTGCATCAGCTTTGTGAAACATTTATGTCAAGAGTCGAGATTGTACATAGTGGAATCACAAGTAGTGGCATTCAGACAAAATCAGAAGCATTTGTTACCAGTGTACGAACCAGTTTTACAGCATTTTCCCTGTGACGAAGACTCCAGTTATCAGAGTGACTTGTCCAATGTTCCTGTTCCAGAGAACATTCCATTAACAATCCCCATTCCTGAGAAAATCTCCAAGACTCCTCAAGCAGAGCATTCCCCAGTGACTGTCCCTGTTGCTAAACCCAATCTTAACTATTAATCAGGTTGCATCTTGAAACCTACTTCCAGATACAACACAAACCTGGACATGACTGCTGTTTTTCTTTATTACTGTTTGTATAATTGCATGCCTATTGAAATGTCATTGTTTACATGAGGCAGCTCAGTAAAGAGGGAGGATGTTGATCAGTGTGTGTGTGATATAGCTTTAAGAAGCTTTCCAGTGAGTCAACACATACATGTAAGTACTGAACACGTGCAAGCAAGAATGCCATTTTGAGTGAGCAGCCAGTGCGAGAGCATGCAAGTAAACAGTCAGTAAGCTAGTTAGTTTGTTTAAGTTTAATATTTCTGCCATCCATCCTGATGTATTTATATACAATGTTGTTGTTTGTCTTTCGGCTTTTTCCCGGTAAGGGGTCGCCACAGCAGAACTCCGGTCCGCTAATGATTGGCAGTAGATTTTTACAAAACGCCGAGGTGCCAGCTCGATGCCCAACCTTCAATGAAGGTACGCCCATTTACGCACACGTCTTTCGAACACTATGCGGGGAGGACATACAGACTCCACACAGAAGGCACTCCCAAGCCAAGCCGAGAATCGAAAGGGAGAACCTCTTATTGTGAGGTAACAACGCTACCGCCGTACCACCGTGGCCCTATGTATTTATATACAATAAACTTCTAAAATGAACACCCAAGCCTCAATGTCTTCTTAATCTGCATAAGAAGCATGACAGGACTGGCATGTGAAAATGTACATGAGCTTTGGTGTGTGATTGTGTTTGTGTTTGTGACAGAGTTTTTTTGTCTTATGTCCTTGCAGTGGATTAACTGGGCAATCAGAGAATGAATGAATAAATGTTAGCTTAATCTTACTTTGCTGGAGCACTGTCCTCCAAGTGGCCTTTGTTTACATTTTGAAGATTACTGTCCAATTACCATGGTTACTAGGCTTCTGTGAACTGACAGTCTACTTTTAATCTTTTTCCATACAGTAGTGTGACCACAGACTTGGTGTTGATAACTTTGGGGAATAAGGCCATGTTACCCTCTTGAGGGGTAAGACGGCTTACTCCATGTAAAAAAAATGCTTTACGTTTGAGTGTGTATGTGAAAGTGAGTGTGTGTGTGTGTGTGTGTGTGTGTGTGTGTGTGTGTGTGTGTGTGTGTGTGTGTGTGTGTGTGTGTGTGTGTGTGTGTGTGTGTGTTTCAGTTCTGAAAACTTGATAAAGTGTAACATAGGGAAACCAAAACTAGAGACTGCAGTAGGCTGTGTTTCAGTTTGCAAATGATGATTGCACTGTTGTAATAAACTGAGCTGTACTTGTACTTGTACTTGTACTTGTACTTGTACTTGTATTGGTTACTTGTCAAAAATGAAAACACAAAGGGCCTGATTCCAAAAGACTTGCTCTCAGTTAAAGTCACCACTTATACTAAAGCAGGCTGAGAGCAGGAATTTTGCAATCTGGTCCAATGTGTAAGATTTTGATATTTGCTAAGCCTTACACCAAAGTAAATAATTTACGTTTAGAGCATATTTTTCTGACTCAGGGTAGATTTACACTGACAGGAACTCTTTTGGAATCAGGTGCAAACTATTATTTCAGTGCATCTCTTAGCTTGCATTCTACACCATAAAAACGTTCGGCTTTGCAACTTTAAAGCAGCATTTTTCACAGAATTAAAGCAGTTCAGTTAAGTACAAGGTTTTGGATGTGATTACATGGGACCAATGCAGACATGGGGCATTCTGGCGGGAAGGCTATTTCTTAGACTGAAATATTTGCTGTGATCCCTTTTCTGCAAATTCATTTGACATTCGCAGTAGTTCCTCAGACGTTTTGTTTGCTACTGGAATTTGTTTTTCAAGTTTGCTCTTCCTTTTTTTATAAAAGAAAATGCCAAGAAAAGAATTATATTTCCTTGTGTCCATATGTGTGCTGCATTAGCCTCTGTGTAATTGCATTACCCTTTCTCTGCACTAACAATAGTGAAGTTGGGATTTAATTTAACACAGTGTTGTAGCATTTTGTGATTGTTAGCATGCATTTTGCTACCATTAATAATAATGAGGACCTCCCATGTGAGTACTGAAAGGGTCTGAATCGGAATTTTGCCATATTTACTTATAGTGTGAGTAACTGAGAAGTACCAAGTTGCTTGTTGTAAATATTAGTTTGCTGTTGAAGACATTTGCAAGTTTTCTGTTGGGGTGGGAGGTTGAAAAATGGTTAAGGTGTTTGTAGGGTTTGATTCTCATATGGGTGATTAGCAAGGCTTATAATGGCTTACAAGGGCAGTTAGCCTAGTACTAATCTATGAACCTAAGTCTTCAGTAATTACTTTTATGGTCCTTGGCTTTCCTTTCTCAATTAAGTGCTTTTATTTGCATCCTTTGAACCATTTTTTAACAAATGAATCATAAACTGTCTGACAAATGGGAAAAATGGAGTGCCTAGGAAATACAAACACAATGCATATGAAGGCATATTCACATCTTTAAGAAATGGATTCTAAACCCTGAGTGTTAGACAAATACTTAGTCTTGCTGCCAGAAATCTGTTAAATGATGTCTAATCCCACCCTGTGGATGCTTCTGAAAGGGGATATGAATTTAGGCAATAAACCACTTCAAACAGTTTCCCTAAAGTAACATCAAAGCATTGCAAAAGTGGTATTAACTCAATTGCCTAGTTTATATGCAAGCCTAAAGCCATTTAAAACATATGTAAGTCAAACATGACATGCACACTAATAATAAGACAGAGCAAGCAGCTCACAAATTGTTACTATGCACAAAAATGCTTTTATTGAAAGATGACCTTAGGGCACATCTACATTTTCAAGGTAATGAAAATAAACATGTCAATGATGAAACTTTTGAAGTGACAAAGAATTTTGTAGTATGCATTGAGAAGCACTCATCAGACTAATGGGATTTAAATTAGTCTCATCTGTAATTTCTGTTATTCCAGTTCAAACAATGGGGAATGATGTACATCTGTAGAATACGTTGCTTTTCTTCAGTGTCAATAGCATCCAGTTGTTTAGTATGTTTAAAATATTGGAAAGATTTGCAAACTTTATCTTCTGTATGTTTCCCTTTTTTTTGCTGTTTAGATCATTCTGCCTCCTATATAATGTTAAATGGCATAACACCAGCTGTTATACTTAACCCTGACTTATAGAAATGTGAATATAAATGTCATAAATTAACACTTCAAAGAATAAACATGTATTGTAATACTTAGCCTGTATATTTAAGTTTTTTTCATGTTGCCATGATGCCATGAAGAGCATTTCCCATGTGTAATGGGTGATAATTTTATTTGGTTATTTATTTTGCCTTTTGACTGTATCTTTTATTTCTTGCTCTTCACCATCAACTTGTACATCCTAATAGAAAAAGCGCTCTACTAGAGGTGCTCACATGCTAATAGTTAACAGTACACCTGCTCACTGCCACTTGTTTGAAAAAGCAAGTGCTATACCCTCCACTAGCCTGACCTCCCATTTGTCCAAAGCCCTCCCAACACTCAACATTGAAAAACTGTACAGTCTTACATGAACCAAAACTCTAACCCTAAAATTCCCACATAGTTCTCAGCCTATGTCGTCAGTAGCCTAAACCAAAAAACTCCAACCCCCCAACCTACATTCCTTGTTCTCTCATTAAACCTAAAACTGCCATTCCACTCCCTAACCCTAAAACTCCCACCCCAAACCTAAAGCTTCTTTCCCATTCCCTAACTTTAAAATCCCCTTCACTTTCTTCTTCATGACTGCTTGTCCCAAGTCATATTCATGGTTAACATAAGCAGCAGCCTAAAATGAGCTCCAAGGCATTCAAAAGCCCTGACTTTGTGACAGTGGTCTAAGAGCTGTTGGGATTTGAGGGCTTGTAGTATCAACTAGAGTAAGATGTAGTCGTGTCGGGGGGTAAATATTTTTTAAAATAGTGACTGTCCAAATTTGTATTTTCTTTATTTCACAAAGTCTGAGGTTTTGATCAATGTAATTATGATATAATAGTTTTAAGAGTTTTGGTTTCCACTTTCTCCAGTTTTCTTTTGTATTAACAACATATTGTTGGTTCTGTATGCAATTGATAAATCCGATAAAAAGTGCCAGGGCACGCTGTTGAGTGATCAAAAAAGTTTATTCCACAATGAATAAAATCCACGCTACTTGCTTCACTCTGGAAACAGTAGAATCAGCAAAATGTAATAAACGCTCTTACATCCACACTAATAAATGCGTTTTCGTCACTAAGACTTCATCAGACAATCTGGTTACCTTTGACACACCTTTTAATACTAAACAATTTAATTAAAATCCATTCTATTGATCATAGAGCTTATCCTATTCATTCAAACACTCCAATCCATGTATTTAATTCATTAATATTAATGCCTTTCACCATAAAGTGCTTTGTGCTTATTATTAAAAGTATGAATTTAAATGTAACTATGTACACTTTAAAATGAATTAAAAACTAAAAAAAAACTAACATGTAGCAATGAATACTAAATAATTAATATTGATAAATTGATTATTTAAATATAAATATGTATGTAAATATATGAATAAATAAAAACACATTTATAATGTTAAGTCCTTAAAAATGTTGTGGTAAATGAAATCTTATTTTCCATACAATAGTGATGCCATCTGGTGTCCAAATTGCAGAACTACACTATAACTTGTTAGCTCTTATTTTTAGTAGAGGTGAAATAGTTAGGAATTCATTAATCCCTGGACTGGTGTTGGAATCTAGGTTAACCTGCCACCATAACTCCTTACTTTCCAAAATTTCCTCCCAGAGGCCTCCCCTAATGTCCGGCTTAACCTGGTCCAACACAAAAAATTCATATTTAGCTTCTGAGCATGTATTGCTGTGTTTATATAGTGCATTAGTGTTTTTAGCTTTCAGAATGTCATAATTGTGTTCGTATATTCTACGTTTCAAACATCTCTCAGTTTTGCCCACGTAGAACGACTGACATATCTGACAAATAGCAATGTAAACAACTCCTCTACTATCACAATTATAATAAGTCCTACTTTTGATCCTTCTCTTTCTACTTTCTATGTATATTTCTGCCTTATTCATTATGTATGGACACTGTTGGCATCTTCCACATTTGTATGTCCCACACCTCCTAGTATTTCTATCACAAACTGTTTCTTTTCTCCTTTCTAAAATTTTACCTATGTTTGGTGGATTTTTGAACACTATCTTTGGTTCCATTCTAGGTATCTCTTCTATATCTGTTAAGGTACTAAACTTATTCCATTCTTTTTTGAAAAAATCCTTTAACTTCATATTTGAACTGTTGTATTCTAACACTAAACTTCTCCTATAACTGTCTTGATCATTTTTCTTCCTATTTGCTTCTGGGGTATATCCCAACCCCAAATTATGCTTGTTCCCCTTGCCTAATATAGGTTCAAATCTACCCGACCTTCCTTCCTCTACTTCACTTCTTAGCTTATTAACAAACTCCTCTGGGTAACCACGTTCTTTGAACATGTTATGTAATATCTTACATTCTTCCTGAAAATCTAAGTCATTTGATGTCATTCGTGAACCCCTTACAAATTGTCCTTTGACAATGTTCTTCTTGCTGTGTAGGGGGTGGGCACTGTCATAATGACATAAGGTCTCCTTTCTATGTACCTTGCTCTCAAATTTTCCTGCCCTTTTATATATTTCTATATCTAAGTATTTCAGGGACTCGGTACTAATAGTGTATGTGAACTTCAGAAACTTAGTAGTTTGATTGATGTATTCCATAAATTCTAAAAAACTTGCCTCACTACCTATCCAAAAGATGACAATATCGTCCAAAAATCTATGGTATAATGTCCATAGTTCCTTAAACTTACAATTAGTAATAAACTGTTCTTCCCATTTGGAAAGAACGATATTGGCATATGTGGGGGCACAAGCGGCCCCCATAGACACACCTGTCTTCTGCTTATAATATTCACAATCGAACATAATGAAATTGTATTTTAAGACAGTGTCCATTAGTATCACACTTGCTATCTTATCATTAAGACTCAAAAAGTCATCTTCAAACACAGACTCTTCGAATGAATTCATACCCTCAAGGTGCGGTATGCATCCAAACAAATCAATGACGTCTATGGTAATGAACATAACATCATCTCTATACTTGTCCTGTTTTAGTTCCCCCAATAAGTCCCAAGAATCTTTATGAATTAACTTATTGTTAACCCAGATATGTTTAGTCTTAAAATCTACAAATTTGGCTAGGGGAACTGTTTTGGAGCCCTCAGCCGAAACAATTGGCCTGAGGGGTGGATTTTCCATATCCTTATGGATTTTCAGTATTCCGAATATAGTAGCTACCTTAGGTTTCTTTACTTCTAAATATTTTAAAGTTTTATCATCTATTATATTCTCTATCAAGAGATCTTGTAAAATGGAATCAATCCTGTGATAGGCAACATTAATTTCATTTAATGATACTCCTGTGTATTTCGTTTCATCTCTCAAAATAGTGTTCATCTTTCCTTCGTACAAAATTCTGTCCATAATGACTATCCCCCCACCCTTATCCGGTTTCATGACCCTCAAAGTTGCATTACTACTCAATTCCTTTAAAGTTTCATTCTCGTTTTTACTTAAGTTGTAATGTACCCAGCTTACATTATGTTTTTTCCTAACTGAATCAATCATAATATTTTCAAAATTCTTTATTTGAGGGAATAATGGGGGATTGTAGATGGACTTCCTCCTCAACATATTGTCACCCCCTCCATCTCTTTTGAAGCCCACCTTAGAAACCATAATCTCCAAATTAATCTTCCTCATAAATAACTTGACGTCCAAAATTGTACGAGTGAAATCACCTCTACTATTAGGTATATACTTTATATATATATAATACTCTGTATGCAATTGCTAATATTTTCCTGTCTGCAGCCTTTTCTTACAAATTATGAAGCTTTTCTTACACCTCACTAGAATGTGTCTGATTTTACCTCTATACAAATTAGTAGCTGTCTTTCTTCTGAAATATAGCTCTCATGAATAAATCTTATTCGTCTATTATGTTTACTAGTAGTTTTGGAGTTGCTAGCATATATGAAAGTCGCACACATGTCTGCCCATTCAGCTAAGGTACCTCTAAATGGAATACAGCACTGATCTAAAAAATAATGCACATTCCTCATTTCTATACCAGAGTGCTGTCACCATGACCTTTTACTCTTTTGAACAACTTCCCTTGAGCTGTGATACTGATATGTTCTCCTTCATTTATATATTTGTAGTGCATGCAGCATGGTGGATACTCTCTGATATTCAGAAAAAGTCAGATTAGTTAAACACTAGAATGATGCAAGACCAGATCTTAACGAATGTTAAGCACCCTCTGCTTACGTTGTTAAGGTTGGATTTCAGCTTAAACAGTAAAACCTTCCAGTACTGACAAGCAAATGATAGTGTCAGATTAAAAGATTTGGTTCTGCCTGTTGTCCATACTGATAACATGTTCCTGACTTCCTGTTTTAAACTTAGAAATTTACTAGAATAACAGGATGGATGTTTAGCTGCATGTTTGAAAGATATAATAATATGTCATTACTTTTTTTAATTCAGTTCTTAGTACTTTGTCCGAAATCCATGAATTTCATGAGGAAAAGACCAAACATATGAAGCAAAAATCTGAACAGTTGATAGGCATGTGATGTAAGTGTAAATGAAAGGGACTGTATTACACTGCCTTTAGGACAGTACTCACTAAATGTTTTATGACTTTGAAAGCTGGCAAAACACTGTCTTTTTTCTTTTTTGCTGTAACTACTAATACATGGACCAAATAAAGCTCCATGCACTACAAAGAATTATGAGTGGGTCCACAATCCTAACCTACTATTATGTGTTCTTGACATGGGTGCTAAGATTCACCTCCCTAGCTTCACTCTTCAGGTGAATTTCTTAGTGTCCATGTCTAAAACACATAAAAACACTTTCATAATTCTGTAAATGGAACATTTTTAAACCTAAATCTGAACCACAAGTTTGCATCTGGGATGTTTAGAACATTAGAGGTACAATACAATAAAAGTTCAGTTTTATCCCAATGTAAGATGCAATCATACCTCTCAACCTCTAACACCAAAAATCTGGACAAAGCCAAAAATAAAAGGTGGGGGGGGGGGTCCCAAAATAAGGACAAATTTTAAATATTACTTTTACAAACTTAGAAAATTACTAGAATAAAAGATATTCTCCTAGATTTAATAAAATACATGTTGGCATAGTGTAGAGCCTACATGAAAGTTTCCATGTCTATGTACACAGTCCCCCTCAGTAGCGCCATGCATATTAATAATGGCGCATTGTTGAGGGTGAGCCATGGAACACGGTTATTGAATCAGTGTAGGGAGTGTGTGACTAACTGTGTATGCAGATGAGTAATACACACCCGTCTGTAAGTGTATTATATCAATGCATTTATTTATTTATTTCCCAGGTTGAGCAGTGCGGCATGGAGCACAGCAAGTGACTTGTGCCAGACATCTAAAAATAGACACTGGATGCATTTAATTTGTGATGCAAAGGTCACATTTAAACATCACTTAGTGAGTTTGCAGAGCACAGAGCAGTGCTTAGCAGTATTTAAAGTTAGCTCACAGGTATATGCAGCATTTCATATATCCATGTGGCCAAGTGGTTAGAGTTATGGCCTTATGTGCAGTAGGTGCAGAGTTTGAGTACATGGAAGGTAAATTAAGCATTAACTTTCCAAAGGCAAATTATTATGATTATTTTTCAATCCTGATCTGCTGCACTCAGCTAAGCTCTACTAAGACCTGCTCAGACCTGCTAAGCACTGTTAAACAATCTCTGTTTATGCACTGCTTGGCAGTGCTTGGCATTGCTTGGGTGTCTTTAGCTGGTTTGTACACTGCTAAGCATTGCCAGTTTAAGTACAACTCAGTTGAGCTGCGCTGGTTTGCATGGTGCTAAGCGACATGCCACATTTTTAAAAACTGGCCAATGGTGTATAAGGGTGGGAAAACAGGCAATATAAAACTCATCAGGTGGGAATACAGCATAACACGTTGGAGTTTGTTGGAGAGGGTGCATGCATCCGGGTGCAGAGATGGGCATTCTGGAGTAGAATGTCAAGGTTGGACTCCTGATGAAAGACCATGAAGGCTGGCTGCTGCAGGGGCAGTTCTAGGGCTCTGAGTGCAAGGCGGAGGCCTGGGACTGGCTGGCATGGTCTCACCAGTGATACAGGAATTCCCTGCACAGGTGAGCAGGACCATCACCACTATGATGACCTGAAGCAAAGGAAGGGGGATCTTCTGGATACTGGATCTAGGATGCTTGGGCTGGGAATGCCCCACAAGTTTGTAAGTACAGTTGGCACTGTTTTACAAATACCTAATCTGAATGTTTGATAGACAGGTATACATAAAGGTATGCTTCTCTCCCTAAAGCTGCAGAGGAGAGAGCTCGCAACCTAGAGGCGCATGCTGGGCACTTGGCCAGATTGTGCTGTGAGTGTGGTCAGTACAGATTAATTTACAATCTATAGTCAAATAAGCAAGAAAGAGTAAAGCATTAACTGCCAATAGGTACATACAGTTAACATTTGTGTAGTGCAATGCATGTGGAAGTAGGCCTGTATTGCAATAAATAACTACTGCCAAGTATAGTGCAATAAACAGGGATGACTAAAGCATTAACCCTGATAATTTAAATGAAATAAAGTTTCTACTGCATTAATTGTGGAATTACAGCTGTATTGCCATACCTGCATCACATCAAGACTCAAAACTATTCCAGTAACTGCATGAAAGTACCCCTAATAAAGCTGTGTTGTGCAATATGTGTGTAATTAAGGCTGTTTTGCATTAAATTGATTATGACAACTGTAGGGGAAAAAAAATCGCTGTTCTAAGCCTTCGATGGTTTTGCACTTCGCGGTTAGAAGTTCAAACATATGGTGTTTGAACTTCTGCCATTTCATTGAAGTGATATAGACCCTTCAACTTTCACTGTAGTCTAGTATAAAACTGTAGTACTATTGCCAGTTCATATTTTGTTTCCAGGAAAGCTCTAGGCAAATATCAGTCAGCTTGTAATCAGCAGTGGCTCAGTAGCTCAGTTTGTTAAATGCACTGTCTGAAGTGCATTTTGCCACACACAAACCAGGGTTGAAATCCAGTGCCATGTAGCAATAAATATTTCTGAATCAGTTACATATTAATGACAGATGTTCTCTCCACAGGGAATACAGCTAAATGGGTGAAAAAGCCCTTATTATGAATAAATACTTTGTGTGTTCAGATGTAACAGACTGTTAACAGCATTGACCAGGAATAGGATAAGTCTTCATAAAATAAAGGCAAAATGTACAATAGTAATAAAATAAAATAAAATAAAATAAAATGTGTAATCTTGGTATGGCTGTATTCCTGGAGTGTCTGTGAAAGTTCGCTGAAGTTCTATCCCCATGACTGTCAAGGAAGGCATGACAGTTGTTTACTCTGTGTACTGTACACCTACATGTCTCTCAAGTTTTGCGCTGTCACAGACTGTAATTACTGTTGCATAATCCCTCTGTCAGAAATGTATCACTGACATGATTATGTCAATAGCACAGTCACCCTACATCATTCCACAGTGCACCTTAATAGTTATATAGGTCCATCTGATGTGCAAGTGTTCTCTGTAGTTTTGTACCTGCAGGTGTTACTTCTTGGCCCATACTGTCCCACGTGGATAGCTTGAGGGGTATGCACATGCTACAGTAGCTATAGGGCACTCTTATACATAAAGAAAGGGCAGACCTGTTGAGTATGTAGCAGTACTGTTGTAAACTACATAGCCTATACCGGTATTAATGGACTATATTTCTCTCTCTCCCCATCCCTTATCTTCATCTAAATTTATTATTATTATTCATTGGTTACGGTTTACTATTAACCCATATTGTTCTCTAAACTTTATTTTGGGGCATGTGTTTTATTATTGTTATGTATTACAATGGTTGTATATTAACATATTCTGTTGAATTACTTATGTTGTTGGCCTTATGCCATAACTGTTATTGGTATGCTGTTAATATACTGACTGTTATTTTATTTGCTGTTGTGTTCCATATAATATGCATTAATATGTTACTGGGTTATTTCCAATGTTCTGGCATGCTGTTATAACTAACAAAGTGTTTTGTTCATAACTAACTTACACACATTACTATACCTCTATCACCACAGCATGACAGGGCAGGCTAGTTCCTGCTGATCTTGCCTACCATACCTCAGTTGATCGTGGCACGGGTTACCAGTGGGTCTGGGACTCAGGGCTGCTGGCACTCCCTCTGCTGGCACTGCACCACCCTTGGTTGGAACCACTTAAGGGACAGGGCCTGCTCCCCTCTGGGAGCAGTGCCAGATGGGCTGTAGTCACCCAAGCTCAACTACCAGCCATGGTGTGCAGGACTGTGCATAGGAGCTATGCACAAGGCCTGTGTTGTATTGGGGGCATACTCCACAACCTGGTGTGGCCTGGTGGCCCTGGCACCCAGCCTACAGCACAGCCAACTTTGGGGCAGTGAAGGAACAGTGTTAACTGCCCATGGGTGGGGAGCTCAATCATGCTGCTGCTGTGTGGGGACAGATGAATCTCTGATTCCAAAACACCCTCCCCATCCAAGGCATTTACCACCCTCATGTGCCACACACTGCCCCTATATGGTGTCTTATCTGTTTTGTCTGTCTGCAAATGCAACCTCTCCTACCCAACTTACTTCCCCATAAGTACCTACATCCATTCCCCAACATTATACTCTCTCTTAAAAAAAAATGTGCATCTGTCTCACAAAAAAAATGCCCTACACATAGCTCTCCATTTGGCAAATGTGTCCACTGGACACAACTAAGTAGCTCCAATTGGCTTGACAACACATTTATGTTGTCCTCACCTCCATATGGGGTTTGAGGGTCCAAATTAATGTACAAAATCTGTACAAATGCATACAAGAAATAGAAAGCAATGGTCCTTTTCTACACCCATCCTGCACATCCCTACCTGCCTTTCAGTATACCCCCCCTCTTGCCCCCATTTCACCACTGTCCTATCACCCATTTTCTTTTCTTGACAAATTGTTAGCACAGGTTTGCCCTGAGGTAAGCAGCACACAATGCAAACCAGTGCAAACCCACTTAAATGTGCTTTAAGGATCTTATAAAGAATCACCCTTACCAAGTCTTGAACCCTGGTCACTGTCAACTACAGCATAAGGCATTAACCCACTAAGCCACTTAGCTCTTAATTAAAATGGCTGTTTCCAGCAAAATATATTGATTGCTGCTGACAGATTGCAAGTACATCTACTGGGAATAACGGGAGTGTCTCTGGAACTCTGATGCAAAAAGAACACCAGTACACAGCCAAATAAATAAATAATAATGGATGCACATGGAAGACATAAGGCCTGGGATAGCAGGTAAATATACCCTTTATCAGCAACTTTTTTAAAAGCACGTGCTAAGGCAGCAATGGCAAATTACTTGTGTACAACTTGGACCCTACTGCAGAACTGCCTTTGACAACCATGCACATAATGATGGATGCAGACAACGTGTGTCAGACTGTATGTATGCACATATATCTTGCAAATACACCTGCTCCAGCACTGACTCAGTAGCTAAGTCTATTAAATGCCTTCCATGTAGTACATTTTGCTACCCAGAGTCCTGGGTTCAAATCCAGTGTGATGCACTTCAATTACATTGTTGTGAACACAGCAAGTAATGACTGAGTCATGCAATTATAACCCACACAGGTTGCTGCTACTGAATTAACTGCTACCCATGTTTGCAAATCAAAAGCCTGTAGGTAGTTACATGCTGCACATATTTGTATAACCTAACTATATGTCACTAACTACTCTGTGATTGGCATTGTTATATAACAGATGTACCCTAAGCACATGCCTCGACTGGACTGTAAATGGTACCCTTATCCTGGCCCTGCTGTAATGACAGAGGTGACACTGCTGCCTCAGTTACACATACAGCTTGCTGTCCACCAAAGTGTTCACACTTCCCCCTATGTGTCCTGCTGCAGCCTGGAACATACGCAGCTGTATGTTAAGCTAGCTGCTGCAGACCTATCATACTTCATAAGCCCCTAGTACAAGGGATCCAGAAAAAAACATGCAGAAAGGGGGGGGGGGCAAAGGTCCAGCGACAGGGACATGTTTCTCAGTTTGACCCTACAAAGATAGTGAGCTAGTGCAGCAGCATGCATATTCTGATGGGTATGACATCTGACACTCACATGTCTCTCTCTCCTTACTGACCAGAATCAACTGAATTGCCAGATAATTGCAATGTCATAGGACAATGGCCAAACATATCATGCAAAACTGTGGATACACCTCATAAATCTCAACAGTGAACAATATTTGAACCTACCCTCTGTGATGCTGTTGTCTCCACACCTCACTAATGCCCATCTCGCAGACTAAGAAAGGGGCCAAGGCCTACATGATGTCCTTAAATATTGTACTGTGGTGCCTTGTCATTGGCTAATGAAAGTACAACCCAGCTGTTTTGGAAGCAGTTAGCAAGTCTGAGCCACAAACTGGTGCACAGGCAATCACCTGTTAATGTGTATTACCTACAAATGCAATCAGCTGTTTATGGGAAACAGGTTTGTATGTTACTTTACACAGACAGTGGCTTTGCAAGCTGTTTGCAGAGGATCTGGTCAAAATAGGATTACTTCACTCTACCAGGTATGTAATACATGTCCCCATATAATGGGATGCAGATGGGAGGATGGAAGTATGTGGAATAGGAATTAAAACAGTAGGCCTGTAGTGCATCTATGGTACTGACATGTTGGTGATACTCTGTTGTATAACAACTACAGGCAGGCCTCTCAACTGTCCCTGCTTTGAATAAAATAACAACTCTGCCCCTGTTACTCCCTCCTACAATGGTCAGCTGTTGTAGGAAAGCTAGTGGATTATGAGATAGACATATTGACAGTAATTAAGGGTGAACACAGCTATAATATCAAATGATGTACTGTAATTCACCTCCTCGTAGGCTGTCAATGTCACACAGAAATAGTTCTGACATTGTAAATGTATCCTGACTGTCCCTGATGTACTCTGCCTAGGTTAGTGTTGTGTTACCATTCGTACCTCTTTGCATGAGAGTTATGGCTGACATACCTGCCAACCTAATACAGCACCAATTCAGGTCATAGCCATAATTAGTGGAGGGACACAGGCCCAAACTCAGTGACAGAGTATACATATTGATCAGATAAAGAAAGAGTATGAAGAGACTAACAGATATTACTGTAGCATAAGTATTTTTCTGATGGGTCTGGCATGTGACAGCTAGATTCTCTATAGTCTGACCATAGCCAGCAATGACTGGCCAGCCATTTGTCAGACATCCACATGTGTGTGCCAAAAGGGCCACATCTATGAAGCATATGTTCACATTCCAAAAACATCTGTGTAGTGGAGAGGTATAATGCCTACAGGGAAGATATACTACAGCATGTTTGCATTGCTGTCTGTCATTGTGGCACACTGGTGTTGCTGAACTATCCCAGTATAGTTGTTGTAATAGCACACAGCTATTTGTCTGACAGTGTTTGTATGACATAGTAGTGGGACTTTGCCCATAGGGGACATAATGCAGTAGACAGCAGTGATGAGTGTAGAGACATACAGCAGACTCTGTCACAGCACACAGGGACATAACCAGTATTGCTATTATCTTGGTGATAGCCACACAGGTAGTGTGTTGATAGATTGTGGGGTATGATGTGTGAGGAAGTGGTGGGTAGTGGAGCCCATTTTGGTTGTGCAGGGTCTGTACATCATGGACATCCATGTGGCTTGTCATGTAATGTGTTCTTATGTTGTTGTCTTGTAGTCACGATGTATAGGCAGAGACGTACTCCATTTTCATCTGCAGAAAATTATGCTATAGTGGATGCCTCAGACTCAACTATCACATTCTGCTGTCAAAGGGTCACCACAATCCAGCAGGCAGCATTGTGGGCTGACCTTGTGAGGGCTGTTAATGATATTGGCCAACAGGACAGGAGCTATGAGCAGGTTTGACACCGAGCCGCAGACATGGTCAATGCCACATATCAAAGGTCAGCTGCTGTTGCCAGGGATTGTGCTGCAACTGGTGGAGGGCCTGCAACACAACAACCACTCTCAGCCACAGAGGAATTCCTGGTGAACCTAGGATCAACACACAGCTTCCAGGCAACCATCACACCATGCATCCTAGAGGTGAGTGCCACAGTGTCCTCATCAGAGGAGTGTCTAGGTAAGCCAACTCTGTTCACCAGTATAATACATTTGCAGTCATTGTGGCAGGCTTTACAGACCAGTACATTGGTTTCAGGTCTGGCTGCATTGGAGGGGGGTTGGCATTCCATCACAGCTCTGCACACATACTCAGAATGGCAGCAATACAGCCAATATCACATTAGCTATTGTATATGTAGATATATGCACATATTACCTTGTAACACTGCAACATTTGTTGTTGCTGACAATACCTCTCCATCACCTTTTCACAGGTACATCAGGTGTGGTCACAGTTCATGGTTCTGTAACTGGTAAGTGTCATACTGTTGTTTTGCCTGAGCAGATATACCCTATGAATGTTAAGGGCTGCCATTTTGCCTTTTGCGCAAGTGTTCTGCTTAGCTAGAGTACAATAATCATATGTTCCATTTTGGACCAGTTAACTACAGTGCATAACCTAGGGAATGACAGGTGTGTGTTTGTACAAACATTAACATGTTTGCACTTATAGTTATGAGCAACTATGCAGCCTGTTGTGTATGAGACAATTACTCCAAGATGCCCATTCAGACACAATAGGGAGAAGGCACATACCTGAAGCAGTGGTACTACAATTGACATAGCATTGTCAAAAGAGGTGTACTGGGTTTAATGTGTATTTCTGTCACATTCACTGTCATATTGCATACCTCACAGGAGTATTGAACTGGCAATGTTACCCAGATGTAGCTGATGTACATGTTGTACAGGGCATGGGTTGTCTGTGTATATTGTTGTGGGAGTGTGTGTTGTACATGGGATCAGTGATGAGAAGATGTGGGGCATGTGATGCAGTTGTGGATCCTCATCTATATGTGCCTGTGTGGATTACCATACATATTAGCGTGGGTGGTAATATACTGCTTTTGTCTTGCTTCACAGAGGTGAACAGGGGGGTGGGAGTCTGTCCCTTTCACAACCATATGTCAGTGTGTCATCGGACTCTGATGATAATGGTGGCCATAGTGAGGCACAGGTGGAGTTGCTGGTGGCTGAATCTGTCCCAGAGCTTGATATCCCTCTTCTACCCCCATTGTCCCTGCACACAGTCAGTATGCCCACACATAACCAGTCACCAGAGGCGACAAATACTGGACAGAAAGAGGGGAGGTGACATAGTACAAGACAGTGTGAGAACTATGGCATCAGTGAGTGTAGACATTGGCCATAGCCAGACAGCTGGCAAGTTCCCACACATGCAGATTGACAGGGAAGCTGGAAGAAGGACTGCTCCCCAGCAACTTCCTGTTGCACGTGCAACATTGTGGGTCACTCATTACATGTTTTGGGGTGTCATGGAAGCACAGGCATGAGCTGAATGCAACACCAGATGGATGCTTAGGTTTATAGATGCAGCATAGTCTGACATCTGTGACTGCCTCCACCACATTGGTGATGGCATGGAAAGTTTCACTAATGTAGTGGATAGACAGTGAGCTCAGACAGTGTCTGTCTTTGAGCACACGTTGTCTGTGCTGGAACATGTGGTTGGGATTGGGCATTGGGCACATGGACATAGGCCAGCAACACCATCTGCAGGTAATCCACTTGGCTGTACACATTCATGTTCCTGTAGTGGCAGCACCTCCAGCACTACAGATGGAGGTGTGCTGTCCACACCACAATGTGGCAGGCCATGGGCATGTGGTCCTGGGTGATTCTGTGAGGGACACAGGCCCAACAGACAGCAGTCACCATCAGGAACTAGCACCGCATCTGACCTTGGGCATACTGCTGCTAGTGTTACTCATGGAAGAGCCAGTTCCCATGTTTGTGACTGGAGATGGTAAATTGTCCACTCTACTATGTGTGGTCCACAGCTGTCCACCATATGCATGTGTAAGGCTAGCACTGAGCTTGACTGTGTACACGCACACACTCCAACACTACTGTCACATGCAGGACACCTACAGACACCCACATTACCACTCTATGACCCATGTCAACAGCATGCTTCCTGACTCACACACATGCTGTCAACTGTTTGGCATAGCCTAGGCCTCTGGCAACACCACACCCTGCGTAAGTGATGATACCTGTATCACACCCCTGCCATCCATGCCATAGATGAGGTGACCTACATATATGTGTCTGATGTACAGGGTGACCATATAACATTACATGCATTTGTGTAGTGTAGTAGTGTTATGCAATGGCAGTTGCTGTGGGCTGGCATGTGTCAGGAGTACACATCAAACATTGTGCATCTTTGTTGCCTGATGGTATACTGGCAGTGGTGTTACAGAATGACAGCTGTGTCATGGAACTGTGTATGTTTTTATCCCAAGAGTCTGAATGGTGCAACTATGGACACATGGCTGAAGTAGAGTGGCACAGGATGGCAAGGTAGCACAGCAGAGAACTGACATTAAAAAGTTATGCCAGTATATGTGCATGGCTCCCTAGGTGCATATGTGTAGAACATTGTGTCAGGGACATTGACAACAGTCAGCGTCAACATGCTTTCATACTGTGTGACACACTCAACTACCCTTGATACATGTCACCTGGGTAGTCTGCACATACAACTGCAGACGGTGATGGACATCAATTATGCTTATGTAAAGGAGGCCAATTTTGGGCCTGCATCTAGCAACAGGGCCATAAAATGCATAACCAATGCACAGGAGCATGCCTCTAGTGCTGTCAGGGGCTCTATTTACACACACACAGACTTAGCTGCTGTGACATTAAAACACCTACCTACGCAGTATTGCACACTACAGCTGCCATGTTGTTTATTTGCTATGACACTCTTAGCCAGTGCACTTAAAGTGGATGACATCAGCAGACATTGTAACAGAGGCCACTGTTGAGGCCAGTAGCTAGTCAGTAGGTGTAAAATGCATAACCATTGCACAGAGATAGCCCATAGGGGCTTGTCTGAAGTGCTGCAAGGGAATATATTCATATACACACAGAGCTGGCTGCTGTGAGATTAGCTTATTGCATGGGCCATGCTGTTTATCTGCTATTACACTCTCAGCCAATACTCGTAAAGGGGATGACATCAGTAGGCCTTGTAGAGTAGGGAATTTAGAGGTCAGCAGCCAGTCACAGGGCCAAACACTGCATACAGTTGCACAGAGACATCACATATGAGCATGTCCATAGTGTTTCGAGGGGATATATTGATACACGCACACACACACACACACACACACACACACACACACACACACACACACACACACACACACACACACATACACACACACACACACACACACACAGTCACAGGATGTGAGACTAGAACTCTTACCTAACTAGTATTATACACTACAACTCACAATACCTATCATGCATACCACAGGTTATGTCTTTTGTATATGTTGATACAGGCACAGTACTTCTCTAATATGCTAAGTGGCCTTGCATTGGACGACATGTGTGGCCAGCAGGGTGATACTCCTTGGTACTGTTATTGTATCTAGTATCCTAATGGTGGGATACCTGGTCATATCACTGTTATGTGTTTACACCTATCAGTCTGTCCATATGTGGCTGCTTGCAGTTTTACAGGCAGACATGTGGGCAGAGACAATATGGCCTGTTCAAGGAGTACATTGCAACCATTGCACATTACACCATCTACAGGGTGACAGGCTACAGGCTCAGGGGTCTGTGGGTGAGTGGATTATGCACTGTTGCGGCCTTGGTCAGGTGCCATTGGAAGGTTGTTGTAACGTGTATGTGCAGATAACTCCAGCAGTCAGGGGTATTTGGGAACAAACATCCCTGCTCATATCTATCTCAATCTGTATAACAAGATTGTCTCTTTAAAAGTAGTTGTGTGTGTCAGTAATGTAAGTGCATTCAGTAGATGTATGTGCGGAGTCTATGTATCATTGTACTTTATATAGCTATATATACATATCTTGTTATCATATATATATATATATATATATATATATATATATATATATATATATATATATATATATATATATATGGTTCCCTATCAGAATCCTGAAACACTATAAGCCTGAAAATCAAAATCCTGAAACCAAAAGCCTGAAAATTCAAAATCCCGAAAACCCAAAATCCTGAAACTCAAAATCCTGAAAACACAAAATGGACATACTGACGTCATTGTGGCTTTGCTATTGTTAACCCTGTAGTGTTAGGTCATGCGTTGGGTTCAGGTAAGTGTGCGGTTGGTTTTATGTTAGGGTTAGGGGTGGTTTAAGTGAGTTAGGGTTAGGGCGCAGGTTAGGCATGTATGCAATAGTGACAAATATTGGGGTTAGGGGCGGTTTAAGTGAGTTAGGGTTAGGGCGCGGGTCAGGTGAGTGTGCGATAGTGACGGACCTTAGGGTTAGGGTTAGGGTCAGGGTCAGTTGGTAGATATTAGTGTCTTTATAGTGACATATTAGCATTATTTGTGTTTTCAGGATTTTGAGTTTCAGGATTTTGGGTTTTCGGGATTTTGAATTTTCAGGCTTTTGGTTTCAGGATTTTGATTTCCAGGCTTATAGTGTTTCAGGCTTCTGATAGGGAAACATATATATATATATATATATATATATATATATATATATATATATATATATATATATATATAGATATATATATATAAAGATATGTGTGCAACATACTGGTAGAGACACTAATCAAGCACTGGGGGGCAGGGAGAGACAGATATGTATACGTAGCTCTCTGTTTGTACAGACATATGTCCACATAGCAGGTGTTTGGGCAGAAGAGGTAACATACATGGGCTCAAGTTAGGTAAGTGTAGGAGCATGCCCAGTGTGACTGTCAGTACTTACTAGGTGACTACAGGCCAGGCCTACCTGTACTCCAGTCTGGGAATTTGTGTGCTGCAGACAATTGGCTTCTGGTTCTGTTTCACAATCCAGCACCTCCCTGATATTTTGTCCAAGGCATTCCCAGCTGTTTTCTGAATGTAATATGTGATCCATACCTATCAACTGTACATATTGTACTAGAATGTGTAGAGTTTTGCATCATATTTTTGGAACGTTTTACATAGTGCTGTGATTTTCTGGCACATTAGGTGGAAAACAGTATAGCATGACATTAGGATATTATGAGAGACATTTGAGTTACTGACTCCATGCACAGCAGGGGATTCATGCTAATGCAAGACCTATTATTGTATCACCTTTCCACATTTTCCTGGCCAATAGTTAATCCTTCACCGTATATTTGGGCCTTTGTCCCACTATTGTTTATGGCTTTGTCCAGATTCCCTGCTCTAAGAGATTGAAATGTATGATGTGACTTGGGTACATGATGTAACAACACACACAGGGTGACAGTCTGCATATCTCTCATTTTACATGATTTTGCAGAATGTCCAGCATTCTGCCGCATATGTCTGCTCTGCTCCTCATACAGTTGTATTTGTCCAGTAATATACTATGAAATACAGTCCACTGAATTGTTGTGAGTACTGACATAGTTATGTGATGGCCTATACATACCATGGCTAATCTGATCTGTTGCAAGCTGCTGTTATACTAGCCACCTTCTGGGTTACTCAGAGCATGTATAATGTCTGTAATTTTGAACCTAAGTCACCCCATTTACTCTTGCTGTGTCCAGCTTCCTTGCAGTAACAGATTATGGTTATGGCAGTCTGTGGGACTCCTACCATATGAGTAACTCACATGTAAAAGTTGTAGGTGTGTCCAGCTTCCAACCATCAACATCATCAGCCATGCTAATGCCCTTAGCCCAGTGAGCTACACCAGCCTCCAGAAAATGAGGTTTAATTCCTCACATTATCAACAGCATACAGATATAGGGTGGCTGCGATGGTGCAGCAGTTAGCATTGCTGCCTCACATCAAGAGGTTGTCCAGTTCGATTCTCAGCTGGGGTACCTTCTATGTGGAGTCTGCTTGTCCTCCCTGTGGTCACGTGGGTTTCCTCCGGGTGGTCTGGTTTCCTCCCACATCCCAAAGACATGATGTAGGTGGATTGGATACTCTAAATTGGCCCTAGGCATGAGTACGTGCACATGTGTGCCTTCCATGGAAGGTTGGGCACCGGGCTGTCAACTCGACACCGTAAAACTCCACTGCCAATCATGAGTAGACAGGTGATCTGCTGCGGTGACCCTTAACCGGGAAAAGCCGAAAGAAGAAGAAGATCAACAGCATACAGTCATACACTGTGACCCTTCCTGTGATCCCTGTGTTTTGTGGAAATGCAACATGTGGCTAGGTTCTTTGTGACAGTATTGGAATTGTCTGGTCTGTTGATATATCCTTGCAAATATACTGTTACTGCATTTGTATGGGAACACTGATGTGTTGATGGTAGGGGAGTCTGGCACTGACAGTCGTGCTTCTGTCCTATGACTCACTGTTTAGCATTGCCCTTGCATAATGCAGTGGGGTTTCCAGCCATGTAACCTAATGTATATTATGGGGCACTCAGTATTGGACAGATTACCTGTTGTCCCAAGTAACTGTTAGTTCTCTGCAAGGAGCCCAGTAGTCCACTCTATTCCCTTGCATACATGTAGCAGATCCATACATAGGCTACAACAGTCTAGTACCTTATATATTTGTTGTATAGGATAGTGACTTACCTTGCAATGCAGTGGTTGAGAAACCTGTGTTTAGAGCTGACTCTGTCTGATGCACACAGTACACAGCCAGTGCATGGTTAGGTACAGGTTGTGTGTTCTGTCTGGCATCCTTTTTACTATGTATGCGAGTCAGAGTAAGGTGTCAGTCCCAAGGACCCCAGTTTGTCAGTGTGTATGCTATGAGTTGTCTCTTGGCCAAGGCCAGGGCACACTGGGCACACTTGCATCTGGCTACAGGGACAGCCTCAGGGGGTTCATCCTCCAAGTCCCCCTGTGGGTGTAGCTGTGGTGACCTAGGCACTGGTGGGGGTGCTGTGTATCCCTTCCCTTCTCTCTGATGATTCTGATGCAGCCATTTCCTCAAGATCATATTTTGTAGCATGGCACATACTGTGAACATCTGTGCACATGTGGCTGGAGAGTACTGCAGGGCTCCGCCAGATATATGTGGGCACCGGAACCATGACTTGAGCACTCTAAACACATGCCTTATGATGTTTCTAGTTTGTGCATATGCCTCATTATGGAGTTCTTGAGTGGGTGTTTGTGCATTTCTGATGGGTGTCATCATCCACGGTTCAAGTGCATAGCCAGCATCCCCCAGTAGATGGTCATATGGGATATCCCCTATGGCAAACATCTGGTAAAGCTGTGATGTGCAGCAGATATGGGAGTCGAGATAACTGCCAGTGCTGCCAGCACACATATTCATGATAATGCCCTAGGTATTGCACACAACCTGGCAGTTGATGGAGTGAAACCCCTTGCAGTTGATGTAAACTCTACCCTCCTCACTGGGCGGTTCTTTGATGTGTACATGAGTGCAGTCTATGACTCCCAGTACCTCAGTGTAGTGTGCTACATGGTAGAAGAGTTGCATAGTGCTAGCCCTCTCCTCAGGGGTGCAGGGTAAATAAATGTACTCACTGGCATGTGTTAGAATTGCATCTAGGAACTGGTGGAGTACCCTGAATGCAGATGCCTGTGAGACCCCCATCATGCTCCCAGCTGGTCTTTGGAAAATACCCGTAGCTAGTATCCTAAGGGTTACACATACCTTTGTTTCCCATGGGATAGGTTCCCCTCTGTTGGTTCTGGGTCTGAGTTGAGGTTGGCAGAGCTCAGTGAGTTCTTGTAGTATGTCCCGGTCCACCTGTCCACCCTGTAGCTCTCTACAATCTCCAGCTCATGTATCTCCTGGAAGGTTACCCTGGGGCTGAACACTGGTCTCCTTCTCAATATAGGTCTATTGTCAGCAGTAACATCAGCACTGACCTCAGGATCTAGCACATACAGATGTAGCAGAGCTTCAGCAGCCCCTAGTACTGCTTTAGTTAAAAATCCCATGTTTGTACTCCACTGGTGCTGAGTATGTGGGTGAAATCAGATTGCAGGGTATATGCAACTTTTCTAGTGCTCTGCTGTAGGTACAACTTGCGTGATTAGCTACCTATGATGCATTTCACCTGACAAGCACATCATTATTAGGGTTTTAATAGCCCAGTTTAAGTGGTCTGGGGGTCATCAGTAATTTATATATGACTGGCTTTCCCAGGTAATTTTCTTTCTTTTTTTTTTAAACAACCTCCCCTGCTAAGCACTGCAGTGCAGTGCATAGACCCGCAACACAGATATAAACAATTCTCAGCACTCAATGCACCATAGATGGGCATGCACAGCACAGCGGTGCTCCATGCAAACATGCTCAAACTAGTTAAAACACACACCCTGAAGTTAAGCAAAGCTTAGCAGTCAATGGACACACACCCCTGCTGAGCTCAGCAGTGGGCTTGCAAAGAGGTGTCGCTGAGCTTCAATGTGCTTAAAGAAATAAAGATGCACCCCCTTTTAATGTCAGCTACATCTTCTGTGGACATCAACATGTTTCTGGGGCTACACGGATTGGATCTGCGGGCACGGATACCCATTTTTGCTATTCAGTAATTCCAGCTCATTCACATACAGATTCGTGCATGCAGCCAGGAAATTACACTATTACAGACCCTTCCTCCTTAGCAACGACAGAACTCTACCATTCTACATACTCCATGCATTATTGTCACATATTTTATTTATTTTTTGTTTTACCACTTTTAAATATTTTAAAAATATTTTAATCCGCGGTGGTGGTGCTGCGGTAGCGTTGTTGCCTCACAGTAAGACAATGACCGGTTCGACTCTCAGCTAGAACGTCTTCTCCGTGGAGACATGCGTGAATGGGCGTACCTTCGTTGAAGGTTGTGTGTTAGGGCTGGCAACGCAGCACGTAAAAATCAACTGCCAATCATTAGCGGACCGGAGTTCCGCTGTGGCGACCCCTAACTGGGAAAAGCCGAAAGACACAATAACAACCACTTTTAAATATTTTCTTTTTGCATAACGGCATGTTTGCACACTGCTGCACATGGCGCAAACATAAAATGAGTATTAAACACAAAAAATTATTTTACCTTATTTTCCATTACTTTTTGGACATGCCAGGGTATAGTTTGTACATATCTGTGTCTGCCATGCTATTTCTGTCCTTCTAACTGGGCTTTTACAGCTCCTGTTCACTTTTTTATCTCATATACACAGAATTTTTCCATGTACATGGGATCTGCACTAATGCCTATCTGCTTCCTGGATCTCTCTAACACTCTAATTTGCATGCATTTCACCAACCTATGAGGTGATTTGCATGCCAGAAACACTTTCATGTTCGCACACCCCTGCACTCCCCCCCCAGCTCCATTTTCTGGATCGCATGGCTGCTTAGATACATGTAAACTCCATGCCACTATGCTTATGTGGAAAATTAATCCGTGTAGGCTTTTTTGAATTCCCACCATTGTGTTACCATTCATTTTCTGTAGGATATGAAGTCTGAAACTCAAATGCCTATCATTTTTTAGTGAATTCAGTCCTCACTGACTTGCCACAAAAAACAGAAAAACACAAATTTTATGACGAACAGACCAAAAATGTGAGTAGAAAATCTGGACAGTCTGTGAAAATCTGAAGAGTTGAGAGGTATGGATGCAATAATCGTTTTGTGGTAGAAGATGGGAATTAAATAATCAGGAAAATAACAATGTCATTATTCAAAAAAATGGGACTCAATACATCAGGCAAACTTCATGTAGTTCTTGCAGATAAATGCTTATACAATATAATCTGACATATTAATTGCAATATCTTAAGTGGAGTAGTTTTCAATGTTTGCCCAAAATATTGCTTCTCAAGCCTCCTTTCCTGAGCCAAATATTTAAAAATATGGTTACCTTGCTCCTAGGATAATTTCAAGTGCATGCATTAAAATATTTGTTTAGGACAGATGAAAACGACCCGCTTCCTAGACTCATGACCACAATTTAGGCCTTATGTCAAAAATGTGTTCATCTCAAAAGTTCAACAACACAGAGGTAGCACAATATTTGTCAACCAGACAGCATGTGTAACATTTCCTCACTTACAATATTTGACCATAATTTTACCATATCATCAATCCTGTCTTTTGAATCTGTTTTATGTAGTAAAGGAGTTATAATTATTAAATATCACCTGCAATACAATTTTAACAGAGTAGTTGCTAAATTATCTATCATTCTTTAGGAGACTTCACTATAAAATATTGACAGTTCGTTGGTTACAGTGAAAATTTATCAAGCTGATAATACTACACAAACCTCAATTAAAAAAAAAAAAAGAAAATAGTAAACAACACAAACTGTTTGTTAAATGGAATCATTCTACTCTAATTATGTTTATCACATTCAGCATTTCTTGGGTATTCTACAAGTATTTGAGCTTGAAGTGCTAAAAAAATACTGTATTGAAGCCAGGGACTTGAGCAACTTATAGCTCAGGAAGGATGCCACTCTCTGCATTCTAAGACATAGCTTACACAAACACAATATTCAAGTTTGTAGGAGGTAAATACGTCAACCATGGTGAAAGTGCTGGAGGGGTAAGAATGTATGTTATGGCAATGGTCAGAAAGGGGTTTTACATTTAGGGAATCGTTAGGTTTAAGGACAGGTAGGGCATTTTACGTTTATGGATCAAAAATGGGATTTTACGTTTTGGGAGCGAAAGGGAGTCTTAGGGTTAGAAACCAAGAAGGCAGTCTTAGGGTTAGGGAGTTGGGCGGTCAGGGTTATGGAGTAGGAAGGGAGTTTTAGATTTAGGGCTAGGGTTCTGGTAGGGCAATACAGTTTTGTAGCATAGGGTGTCACTAGAGGTGGAGATGGAGGTCTTGTGAGACGGGGCACATTGTGTCATGTACATTGTTCTCTGACAGCAAGGAGGAAGTGGGACTATGGAACCTTGATGGGGGTGGGGCAGCACAAGGTCCTTACTGGTAAGGAGTGGCTGTATGGCAATATGACCAAAAGATGGCAACACTACATGACTGTGATTTGGGGATACTGTGCTGCCTTGCTATAGTGGGAATGTAGGCTCCCTATTACAGTGGATATTGTGCTGTTGAGAGAATAGGGCCTGTATGAATAGCAGTGGGACAGTCCCCTGTTTCTGGATTCTGGCAGTCATCACTATCCATGAAGTGAGCAGCAAAAATTAAATATCTTTAGACCTGAAGGAGATGACTGAGCAATGACCTCCCAGTGTGAACTCTCCATGTACATAACCATCCCACAGTGACAGACAACCCTGCTTGACAGGGTAGTGATGGTGGCACTTGGTGTCCTCAACACAGAGGTGGATATGGCAGAAATGTATGCCTTAAAGCCCTCATGGGATCTGCTGTGGTATCATCACTCAACTACAGCACCCTATCAAGGTGTTGCTAGCAATGAACAACATCCTTACAGAAACCATGCACTACACTGGTCATTTCCATGTTAACATGGGTAACTGTGGATTGTACTCAGATGATAGGCCTGCATATCTGTTGACTGAGCTCTAGCTCTGCTCTGATATAAAGGCCTGGTTGTGATATGTAATGAGGCTGTGATCCACTACTAGGCTGCCATTTAGAGAGTGTATTCACATTGGGGACTGTGTGATCTTCTGTTGCTGCAATCACAGAGGGAGCAGTACCCTTACTATCAGTAATGAAGGAGATCTTCCCCAGATGACTGGTGAGCACTCCAGCTTTACATTAGATAGCTAGGTGTCACTAAGGCCATACCTTTACCTTAAACAAGAGAAGGAGAGACAGACAAGCGCGTGTTATATGACTCTAATATAATCTGTGTCTCTGCATCATTATCAGACACAGCATAGGTGCTGACATTAGAACGTTGTCCTGACCCGGCCTGTACAGTTGCCACTGTAGTACTTGTCTGGCATAATAATAATAATAATAATAATAATAATAATAATAATAATAATAACAATAATAATGATGATAATAAGAATATAATACAATACAAGGCATAACATGACAAATCTCATTACTCCTTCTGCAGGTAAGGCCCTGTGTTATACATGTAAACACTGGTAAATATTATGCAGGTGCAAAATAGTTATATACCTTTACTGCCATTTATGCAGTGATGTACCCACTGGAAATATATGCACTGCTATATGTTGGCTTTCAAAATTTAGTGCAGTGCTATGCTGCTCTGTAGACATATAATATGGCTACTAATCTGATGCATCATCCTCTGAGACATAGGGGTTGTGCACCTGTGCTTTAGTCATCTATATGTAGGGATGTTTGGAGCTCCTGTTCATCAGTAAGGCTTCCAGTGTAACATTACTCCTTCTGCTGTAGATAAAAGTATCTGCTAAAAGGCTTCTAGCAGGCCTACCTGATTCTGTCTGTGACACATCTCTGACATTCTTGAGTAGTGCAATTCCTACCCACCAACGCCATTAGTGTCTAAACCACATATTTTTAAATATGGTCTCATAGACCATACTATCCTGAATGTCCTTCATGTTTACGATAAGGGAGAAGCTGTTATGAGGTCACTAGATATACTCCCACCATCGTATCATTAACAACATCCTGTCGCATGTGACTGCATTGGTTTTCCCAACTCATACATATCCTTGTGGACCTCTGGGTTGACCACCCTAGCTGCACAAATGTACATATCTCTTCCTTCCTGTCATCTGGTATATCAGTAAAGTAACTCATTGTTCATAGCAAAACATATTTGCAGCACCCATGGTATGCCTAATAATGTGCATACCTCTACTATTATATATACCTGTAGCAATATGCTTTGACCTATTGGTAAACTTCTTCACTAACAGTCACCATCTCACAGCTATGTACTTTGTAACCATAAGAGTTATCGTGTTCTCCAGGGGGGAGGATGGTAGAGATGGGGCAACCTTTGTTCACCTCCCTCTATGAGATGCCAATTAATGTAAGTAGTGCATACTCTCTGTTGTTCTACAGTAGGTTTGATATCTTTGCTGGCTATTAAGTAGTTTCTTTATATTAATATATCAAATCTGTTGTCTCTTCCCTGCCACTGCAGATATTCTACATATCAGATAATTTGGTAGATTATCAACACAACAAGACGTTCCCTGGTTCGATTCTCAGCTGGAGCACCTTCTGTGTGGAGTCTGCATGTCCCCCTGCAGTGGAGTGAGTTTTAAAGACATGCAGATAGGTGCATGTGTGTGTGCATGTGCCTTCTGTGAAGGTTGGGTGTTGGGCTGGCCATTTGACACTGTAAAAACTCCACTGCCAATCAATCTGTGGACTAGTGATCTGCTGTGGTGACCCCTAATGGGAGTATCTGAAAAACATTGCAATGCTCTCAACAGTGGTGGCTGGTGACTTCAAATGAAGGGAGAGCTGCAGGAAGCAGCAAAATGGGGCATGGATAAACACAATGGGGCAGAGCTGAATGTGGTGGGGATAACTGCAATAGGGTGAGGTTATATTACAGCAGAGTCAACATTGCCCTTGCTTACCATTTTATATAAATAACTGGCTATACACTACTGCACATGTCATTCAAAGGGGATCCAGTGTCTGTCAGCCTGGGACAACATGCTCAACAAGCCTTGTTGCTTTGCAAGAGACGGCTTGCACCTTTCACCCCTAGGCTTTTGAATACTGGCCAAGGTTCTTGCTGCCCCCATAGTGCCTTTTTTAGGCAAGGCTCAAAAGTCAAACCCACCTCCATAAACAGCACAAATAAAAAAATGAGGGTTATGCTTCTCAACGCCAGGAGTTTAACTCTCAAAATGCATGCGCTCGAAGCACTCCTCAGTATGGAGAACATCGACATCTGTGCAGTAACTGAAACCTGGTTCAAGGCTCCACAGAGCACCCCAGCACTACTGGGCTACAACTCATACCACACATTTTGGCCACAGAACATGGACTGAAACACAAAAGGAGGGGGGTGTATCCATATTCATCAAGGATACCTACACCTTCAGGTTATTGGCGCAGCATGATACCTCTGAGATCATCCATGTGCAACTAACATCTGGCAAATCTACAATGCAAATTGTGGCCTACAACAGATCACCCTCCATGACCTAGGACCACCACTCCGCCTTTCTGGAGACACTGGAAAACATGAAGGTCCTACCGAACACCCTGATATTGGATGATTTCAAATACCCTACTGTTAAATAAAATTAAGAATTCAATACACAGGAGGTTCAGATTCAAAAGTTTACTAGTGTACACCAGGAGGCAAAAAACGTACAAGTACAGAATTTTGTCTAACATGAAACAGGAAGCACACAATTTTATATAGGTTTAACATTCAAGCTGTGCCCACCTTACTGACGTGGTATGTCACAGGGCATCTACATCACTTTAACTTACAGTCCTCTATTCATAAAAACTGCTGATGCTGTATATTTAAAAAAAGTTTTCCTCTGGTAACAATACGGCCTTGCTATCCACCTGGTCAGACATAATGTCTTTCTGTAAAGTTACTTCTTCAAGGTTTCATATCAGTTCGAATACAATAGCAGATTCAGTCTTTTAATACACATCTTTGTTCACTGTTACACTTTCCCACCAGCTGCATGCTATCTCAGTAACACATATACAAGGCCAAATCATCCCAGCAGGAATGAGCAGAAGATTTCATTATTTCACACATTTAATTTCCTGACCCAGCAGATAATCACTTGTGAAAAGCATAAACATTAAAACTTGCTAAGCTAGCATCTGCCAGGGTCGAAGGTCAGCTTGTTTCAAGCCACACTGCAGTTTCAAAACTACTTACATTTACACATGAATTAATCCTTTCTGTTATATGATTAATAGAATAAAATGCATTATATACTACTTTGCTTTTAAACTAGCATTTCTCATATATTCAAATACACATTTTTCTAACATTTTCCCCCCTATTAATACTTTTTTATTCTATTTTGAAGTATGCATAGTGTCATTTCATCTCCCAACTTCTTCCACTTAGGATTTTCAGCTAGGTGAATCATTCAATCTATACTTCAGAAAAAATGTCATCTGAGATCAATTTTTCAATCTCAATATCTTGATACAAAGTTTCAGTAACAGATACATCAATAAAATCTTTGATTAATCTTTTCATGCAGGGAATTCCACAGCAAACACATGCTCCTATTAGGAGTATACCCACACAAATGGCAATCAGAATATTCATTATGATGGAACCCCATCCCCCAAATGGATTCTGGAAAAAGTCCGTCAGTGGGTTTGGGCCTGGTTCAGTCATGGCTGATACTTGCTGAATTACCTCTAGGTGATTATTAATTTCATGCCTGTTATCTGGTATGTACGCACAGCATTCTTCTTTGATAAGCGCGCATGTACCACCTCTCGCCGCTAGGGTGAAGTCAAGAGCCATTCGATTTTGTAGCACAACAGTTCTCATTGCATTCAGTTCATCAGTCACCAGTTCTAGGGCAGAAAAAATTGCATTACTCATTACTTCGAGAAGTTTCGACAACTTCCTCAGCTCCCAGATCAATTTGACTGCTCCATAGGCTGGGAATATTCCTGCCCAAGATATAACACTGTCACTCAAGTCCATATGAGTCAATTTGCTTTTGCCTTTCACGGTATTGTGATCTTTCCAGCCAGCTTCGATCTTTCCAACTGGATTCACAGGTTTTTCAACTGGACCTTCGGGTTTTCGGGCTGCTTCTCTCACGTTTCGTATCTTACCCAAAGGTAATTCTGCAGTATGTCTTATTGCCGGAACCAAATAACACAAAAAACAACTGCCGGACCAATTCTCAGGTAACCATTTATATGCCTTTTTCCCACAAATAAAATAACAGTTTTCTACTTTAGTACTAATACACATTAGCCCTGCATGAAACATTTTCTGATCTATAACTGACAATTGTTTAAACAAAACTGGATTCTTGCGAATGTCATTCATGGTTGTTTTCAGTGAGTTCAAATATGAGTCATAATTAGTATTGCAAAAAGTATTGCCATTACTATTCTTAATATAACATTGGTAAGATATGGTTATATTACAATTGCTCCAGCCCAGCTGGAGAGTATCATTTTTGTAAAAACATACAATTCCTTTTTGTGTGACAGGTAAAAATAAAGCTATTTTGTCCTGTGATCTCACAGTTCCTGTATCGGAGAGTAAATTCTCCCAAGTCTCATTTATCCCCAAAGGGACAGCAGACATTATCAGTCCTCCATATGCTGTTGGTATAGCTGTACTAACCCAGCAATTTGAAATGTTCATAGTCTCTGCATATACACGCTTCATGGCTAGGTATGTGTTAAAATTTGGATGCCAGTCTATAGACATTTCGTCACGCCTTCCCACTTTCACTTTTGTGGTTGTGTGCAGGTTAAACCACAACAAGAGGAAAATTGTCACAATTACAGTCAATAAATGTATACTCAACAAAATGATTATGCAACATCTCTGGGGTTGATCTAAATTTCTATTTGCTTTGTTTTTGTACATCTTGGTCTGGTTGTGTATCAGTCACAAAGTTTTTATCAAGTTGAAAGTTCTTTACCAGTTTGCAGTGTGTCAAATGAACCCAGGACATCCTCTCGGCCACTCTGATTGCAGTAGGCGTTGCCAACAGAACCTGGTACGGTCCTTCCCACTTTGGACTCACCCAATTCTTCCTTTTCGTCACTTTCAGCCAAACCCACGTCCTGGGAGCCAAGACTGCTTCTACCGGTCTGGTCTGTTCCTTATCTGAAAAAGAGTTATTTATTTGTTAACAGTTTCCTCATATAACTAGCTAATGAACTGTCAGCCTCTTGCTCTGCAGGCATGAGAGCTTTCCACTGAGGCACATAATATGCTCTCCCAAAAATCATTTCAAAGGGAGTCAAACCCTTCACGTTTGGAACCGTTCTCATACTCAGCAGTGCTAAAGGCAGACAGTGTATCCAATTCTTTTGCGTCTCCTCAACTAACTTCCTTAGTTTATTCTTAAGGGTCCCATTGTACCTTTCCACCAGTCCTGCTGACTGTGGGTGGTAGGCACAATGGTTCTTTAAGGAAATACCAAAAAATCTCCCAAGTTGCTAAATTGTCTGGTTCACGAAATGTGTGCCGTTGTCACTATAAATCCTTTCCGGAATGCCAAATCTAGTGATTACTTCTTTTATCAGGGCTTTCGCCACTGTTGCTGCATCCGAGTTTTTGGTTGGAAAAGCTTCTACCCATTTGGAAAACATATCTACGATAACTAAACAAAACTTTTTCCCTTCACACTTATTCAATTCTATGAAATCCATACAAATAGTATGGAACAGATATGGTGGTATAGGAAAACTTCCTTGCTTGGTTTTAAATGCCCCTTGTGCATGGTGCTTGTTACAAGTATGACAAGCTGCACAAAATTTTTTTGTGTAGTTTGTGTGTCCATATGTTTGGAATATTCGGTTTACAAACTGTACCATCCCCCCTGTTGAGACATGGCACTGCCCGTGGCTCAACAAAGCTGCATATCGAAATAAATTAGATGGCAATATCGTTTTTCTCTCTTTGGAAATGTACAGTCCATTCTCAAGAATTGCACCTCGTTTTACCCATTTTTGTTTTTCTGCTATTGTAGTAAGTGTTTGCATTGTTTTTAACATGTCTAAATCTAAAATCTCAGAGGGTTGTAATTCCTCATTCAAAAGTAAAGTTTCTGAGTCTGAGGCTGCTTGCTTTGCAGCTGCATCAGCTTGTGCATTGCCTTTCGAAATCTTATCCTGTTGTTTTGTATGAGCTACACATTTACAAATAGCTACTTTGGTAGGTAACTGAATAGATTCTAATAACTCCAAAATAAATTGCGCATGATTAATAGGTTTTCCACTAGTAGAAAAAGCATACTGACTATCAGTATATATGTTTGCACACTTGTTTTTTGCTAAAGTACATGCCCGTGTCAAAGCTATCAATTCTGCTGCTTGTGCAGATAAGTTATGTGGTAAGGATTGGGCTTCTAAAATTTCGGTGTCTGTAACTACTGCATACCCCACCAGATTCTTTCCTGTCGGACCCCTTCTGCATGAGCCGTCCATGTAATATGTCACCTCGGCATTATCCAAGGGCATATCTGTGAGATCTTGTCTAGGCAAAGCTAACTGTTCAATTTCCTGCAGGCAGCTGTGTAGTGTGCCATCCACAGGAGTTGGAAGTAATGTTGATGGATTTAATGTCATACATCGTTCAATTGTCATATGAGGTTGGCTCAGCAGTATAGTCATACATGAAAGATGTCTAGCAGGAGAGAGATATGCTACTTTTTCTTGCAGTAAAATTATTGCAACTGCATGAGGCACTCTCAATGTGAGAGGATGGAATAACACCACTGAGGCTGAAGCCTGTACTGCCATTGCAGCTGCAACTACTGCTTGTACACAGTGAGGCAAAGAGCACGCCACTGGGTCTAACTGCGATGAATAATAGGCTATGGGGCGTTGCTTGTCCCCATGTTGTTGCGTCAATACTGACGTCATATATCCTTGCTTGCAATCTACGGTCTGAAAGAACCATTTGTGATAATTTGGAAGTCCTAAAACTAAATAAGAAGCTATCAACTGCTTCAACCTGCAGAAAGCCGTTTCTGCTTCAGGTGTCCATTGTAAAATATCTTGTGCTGCCATTGGTGTCTTATATATCAAGTCAGTCAGTGGAGCAGATTCCAAAGCATAATTTGGTATCCAGCTCCGACAGAAATTAGTTGTACCCAAGAAAGACATCATTTCCTTCTTGGTTGCTGGTTTGGCTGCTTGCAAGATTGCAGTTTTTCTTTCCTCGTCTAGTATTCTACCTTCATTGGATATTACATATACCAAGTATCTAACTTGTTTTTTCCAAAGTTGTAACTTACTTTTGTTTACTTTGTGTCCTTGTGTTGCTAAAAATGTCAATAACGCTACAGTATCCTCCCTGCATTGTTGCTGGGTGGGGGCTGCTAGCAAGATGTCATCTACATAAAGTAGAATTTGACTACCTCCCGGTGAGGTAAATCCTGCCAGGTTGCTAGCCATTTCTTGTGCAAATATTGTTGGACTCTCACGATATCCCTGTGGTAGTCGAGTATATGTATACCTTTTACCCTGAAATGTAAATGCAAACCAATATTGACTATCAGGATGTATAGGTATCGAGAAGAAAGAATTGCTGATATCTACCACAGAGAAATACTTCTGTTGTGGTTTTAAATCATTTAACAAAGTATGTGGGTCTGGCACCGTAGGTGCTCTAGGTATTACTGCATTATTTACAGCTTGTAAATCTTGTACCATCCGCCATTCCCCATTTGCTTTTTTAACAGGAAATAGGGGTGTATTACATGGTGAATCAGGAGATTCTACCAGTACTCCTTCTTTGAGTAATGATGCTATTATAGGCTTAATTCCTATCTCTGCATCCTTTCTCAAAGGGTATTGTCTTTTCTGTGGTCTAAATGCTGACTTTGGGGTAATTGTAACTGGTCCTGCTGTTCGAATAAGTCCTACATCTGACTTGCCTGTTGACCAAAGAGTTGTCGGAATTTCACATAAGGCCTTTTCTTCTTCTTCTAATAAAAATGCTAATCAGCTGTCCTTGCTAGATTGCAAGTGTACAGCTGGATGTGTCTGTGTCAATCAATTCAGTTTTTGTTTCTGTATCCCTTGTTCTGACAGTTCTAAATCAGTCTGTTTCTCCCAATTCTTGAGGTAATGAACAGCTAACTACACTGTTCCCCTCAGTATCCCAGTACAAAGTACGCAATACTAGTCTAGTTTCACAATTTCTGAACAATTCTTGCTCATACTCTCTATCAGGTCCTGGTGTAGTACAGTAGTATAGAGTACAGTGTAACAAATGCTGTCGATCAGTGTCAAGGGAGGGGGCTTTACTGATGGCTACGTTCATTAGTTCCTTGGTTACTGCCCCGGACCAGTCGTGACTAGGTCCTGGCTGTACCAGTAAAAAGTTTCACCCTCCGATCGCACTACAAAGTTATCCATTTGTCTCTGTGCCTCCATACCTTGTACAGTTGGAACTACTGCTATGCCAAATATCTGCATAAGGTCCCTGCCCAATAGGTTTACTGGACACTTTGCAGAAACAAGAATTTTACTTCTCTGGGTCATACCTGAAACGGGGTCAGTTATTGCTATATCATGGGAAAGTGGTTCCCTGTATAGCTGTCCGTTTGCTGCTTTTACTAGTATATAATCAGGTGTTTCGGAATGTTCTGGTAACTTGGATGGGTGTATCAAGGTCCGTGACGCTCCTGAGTCACACAGGAATTTGACTTCCCTTCCCTCCACCAGAAGTGTAACTTTCGGTTTCGTATCTGCTAAGTAGAGCTCTAAGCTCAATAATGCTAAGTCCAAAATTTCACTTTCTTCATCCTCCATATCTACTTGCACTTCCTCTATTCCTTCTATCACACTTACATTTGTTTTCTGTTTATTAACTTTTCCTGATGATTTCTGACTTTCACATGATGTATCTTCACTATCATATAGTCGGTCCTCATCTCCCTTATCTTCTGAAATTACCTTTTTGTTTTGCTTACAATCCCTTGCTAGATGTCCCTTTTTCCCGCACTTGAAGCATTCACCTCTCTTTTTCCTCTCTTCAAAATCTTCTGATCGTTTGTCAGACTGTTTGTTTCCCTGAGCATTCTTCTTGCCCTTTTTACCTGACTGTAATACAAATACTTCAGCTCCGTCTTCAGCAGTGAAGACTTGCACCTTCTTTTTCTTTTTACTATTAAAATGTCTTTCAGCATGTCTAGCATATTCAAGTAAGGCTTGTAGCCTCCCTGTTCGATGGTCTATCATATGCTTCGTCATGAAGCTACTTATAGGTGCAATGCAACCTTTCAAAAATGCATTTTTCAATTGTTGTTCATACGGGGAATCATTCGTTTGGTTCTCAGGAACCGACATACTGCTATGATTATTAAAGCATTCTAATAATCTAGCATAGTACCCGTCTATTGTCTCATTTTCCTGTTGTATGCATTGATTAATGCAAGTCCAGTCTGCTCTAGGTTTCCATTTCTCAGAGATTCGGTCTGTAAGAACTTTCACTCTGTTGTCTAACTCTGCGTCACTATGTGGGAGTGGTTTAAGCTCTGCATTATGAGGATACCAGGTGCCACAAATCATGTGCCAATCTGGACCTATAATTTGTCTTACTACTTTTTCTACTTCTTCCCCATTCAAGTGGTAACTCAATCTCATGCCTTGTAAATCTTCCAAAAACTTCGTAAAATTAACTTTCGGATGGGGGATTCCCTCAGTAGCTTTCTGAATATCCTCCGGTGTCTATGGTCTATATACTAAGAGTGTTGGGTTTTGCCCTTCCTGTCCTGCCTGAGGATTTGGAACTTCTATAAGTGAGCATATTTCTTCCTCACTCTCATCCTGTAGGTTTCTCTCTATTTGATATGATTCTGTGTCCCTATGTATTTTACGTGTTCGGGACCTAGTTTCAATAGGATCTCTAACAAATGGTTGTGGTCTTGCTGAAACTTCAGGATAACGCGGAGGCGGACCAGCCTGTCCACTCACTTCATATCCTGAAAAGGGTAAGGGAGGAGGCAAGGGAGGAGGAGGAGGAGCTGTTGCTATTACCAAATTATTATCTTCTTTGTCTAAAAATAATGTTTTTGAATTTTTCAGCTTCTGTTCTCTACGATTTTCTTCCTCAATCCACCTGTGTGCCTGAGGAATGCCTAATTGGCGTTACTTTTTTGCCTGACCTCCCGCATCAGATTTAAGCTGCTTAAGGAGTTTAACTAGTGAAGTTTTATCTAGTTTACTATCAAATTCATATTTGTTAACCCACTTCGTATAATACCTAACATTATCGGAACGTTGTAATTGCATGGATTTTGCGTCTTCAGTTAGGGGCGGATCTCGTGATGTTTTAGTGCACTGATCTCCCATGGTAAAGAAAATGTTACGTAACCCTTTTTTTATCACGTGATCTCAAGTTCTCAGTTCCTTTTCACAGTTTATCTAGAATAACTGCCTACCTTATTCTGTTACCCTGATCTATGACCAAATATATAGTACTTCCTTTTGTCCCTGATCTGCAAAACAAATCTTGACAACAATATACTGTAACCTAGTCCCTGATCTAAAACAGAAAAAAGGCAAATCCTTCCTACCTGAGCCTCTGGTATTGAATCGTCCAATATCCGCTCTTCGGCCACAGATCAGAAAGTGGCCAGCCTCTTTAAACGACAATTCAGTCGGAGGTCTTTTCACCCAAGAAGAACCGTTTCGGTAACTTCTCCTGTGCAGTATTCGACCACCGGTAGACTCTGATCTGCAGCTGTCCGAGGGAATTCTGGCTAAGAAGGACCAAACTGTTAAATAAAATTAAGAATTCAATACACAGGAGGTTCAGATTCAAAAGTTTACTAGTGTACACCAGGAGGCAAAAAATGTACAAGTACAGAATTTTGTCTAACATGAAACAGGAAGCACACAATTTTATATAGGTTTAACATTCAAGCTGTGCCCACCTTACTGACATGGTATGTCACAGGGCATCTACATCACTTTAGCTTACAGTCCTCTATTCATAAAAACTGCTGATGCTGTATACTTAACAAAAAGTTTTCCTCTGGTAACAATACGGCCTTGCTATCCACCTGGTCAGACATAATGTCTTTCTGTAAAGTTACTTCTTCAAGGTTTCATATCAGTTCGAATACAATAGCAGATTCAGTCTTTTAATACGCATCTTTGTTCACTGTTACACTTTCCCACCAGCTGCATGCTATCTCAGTAACACATATACAAGGCCAAATCATCCCAGCAGGAAAGAGCAGAAGATTTCATTATTTCACACATTTAATTTCCTGACCCAGCAGATAATCACTTGTGAAAAGCATAAACATTAAAACTTGCTAAGCTAGCATCTGCCAGGGTCGAAGGTCAGCTTGCTTCAAGCCACACTGCAGTTTCAAAATTACTTACATTTACACATGAATTAATCCTTTCTGTTATATGATTAATATAATAAAATGCATTATATACTACTTTGCTTTTAAACTAGCATTTCTCATACATTCAAATACACATTTTTCTAACACCTACCACTAACTGGGAAAACTACTCAAGTACAGACTCCCAGGTCAAGCGCTTCCTGGAATTTATCAACTCAAATTCCCTGGATCAGCTGGTAAACTCCCCTACCAGAGGTGAAAACATATTGGACCTGGTCATCACCAACATAAGTGACAGGTGTTCCGCACCGGCGGTCAACCCATCACTGGTCAGATCAGACCATAAACTAATCACTTTGGATGTCCACACCACACCACCACCCCGAACCAAGGAAACCACAGTGAAAATCTTTTCTATAGCAAACTTCACCTTGCTTAAGACAGAGGTGGTAAGGTTCACAGCCCCTTGCTAAAGGATAATAGTGTCCAAGATGCAGGAACCTTTACAAATGCACTCTATGAGCACCTACAAGGATGCATCCCTAGAAAAACCAAGACTCACTCCTCTAGGAGAAGGAAACCAGTCTGGTGGACTACTGCCATAAACAGGCTATACAATAGAAGGAGGAAACTAGTTCAGTAAAAAGCAAATCCCAAGAAGGAAAGACATCCCTGATCAGTATCAGTAAGAAACTAAGGTCCCTCATAAAAATCATGCAAGGCTAACTTCGAAAGAAAAACAGCCAAGGATTCAAAAGATAATCACAAAGCCTTCTTTAGCTATGTCAGGAATCTAAGTGGCAACTCGCAGATATGCTCTGAGCTAGTGCAAAATAGCACAGAATATACTGAACCTACTGATATTGCCAACATCCGGGCAGATCGATTCAGTGCAAACTTCACCCCCCCCTCACTCCCAAAAGGGCCCATAACAATACCTGAAAAGTGTAGTGTCCCAGAAATCACAGACGCACAGGTGAAAACAGCCCATTCAAAAGCCGAAAGCACAGCGTCAATGGGGACAGATGGTGTCCCAGGCTGCGTCTTGCACAAACTACAGAACGAACTAACCCCCCACCTAAACACACTGTTCAAGCTTAGCCTCACCACAGACTATGTGCCCAAAGAATGGTGCATAGCAATGGTTATTCCGCTCCACAAAGTAGGGGCCACAACTGACCCTGGTAACTATCGCCCCATAAGCCTGACTAGCCTGGTCTGCAAGGCTATGGAGCACATCATCAGGGAACTCATTAACAAAGACATTGGAAACCTCCAAACACTTGACCCAACCCATTTCAGCTTTGTTATGGGCAGATCATGCCTACTAAACCTGGTTGACTTCTTTGAGACAGTCACCAAGGCCAGAGATGAGGGGAAGGTGGTTCACACAGCCCACCTTGACCTCGCCAAGGCTTTTAACACCATTCCCCACTCAGAAATTATAGAAAAACTCACCAGCCTGAACATAAACCCGTACATCACAAGATGGCTTGCCAACTGGCTTACAGACAGAACTCACATGGTAAGAATAGCAGGCTCCAGGTCCGACTCTAAACCAGTCACAAATGGTGTCCCACAAGGCTCAGTCCTGGGACTCCTACTGTTCAGCATATATTTTTCAGAAGTACAGGCAAACACAGGAGGACTATGGCTCACCAAGTTCGCCGATGACTGCAAACTGGGAGCCATAATTGACTCTCCGACTGACATGGACATTCTCCAAAAGGGCTTTACTGTGATGGACGCCTGGTGTCAAAGTCATGGTCTCAAGCTAAGTGCCAAAAAATGCATGGTCATCCCGTTTGGGAAAAACAAAACACCCATGAATTACCACATAGTTGGCAGCCCCCTTAATACAGAAGAGGTAATAAGAGATCTGGGGACTCAGGTAGATAGTAATCTCTCCTTTGACAATCATGTTGCCAAAGTAGTTAGGAAATCCTTCTATGTTGCCCATCTAATTACTAAAGGATTCACATCTAGAAATAAAGAGGTTATAGTGCCACTCTACTCGTCACTCATCAGACCCATCATGGAGTACAATGCCCCATTTGGGATGCACCTCACAAGACACTTCCAACAGCTGGAATGACCTCAAAAGTACCTCACCAAGAGGATTACTGGCCTCAAACATATATCCTATGCAGCCCGACTGGAAAAACTCTGGCTGTACTCAGTGGCATATCGCTTACTCAGAGGTGATCTCTGCCTGACTTACAAAGCCATGTCCAACTCAGAGTTGATGGACATGCTCCACCTAAAGAAATTCAAGTCACTGTGAGCCACTCGCTCTAGTGAGCTAAACCTCACTACAACAAAAAATAGAACATGCTGGAGGGATAGATTCCTGTCACAGAGACTCCCCATGCTTTGGAACAAAATTCCTAACTACATTAGGCAGAGCCCCTCACTAACACTCTTTAAGAGAAACCTTGACGAGTGGATGGGTAAAAGAAAATGCACCACTTCATTGGCTCTTCTTGACAGAGGCTCAGTTAATTAATCAATGGGGCGGCGAAAGCTGACACACTCTGGCTAGACTTATAAATGCCCTCGGGCAGATAGCCTAGTACCTACCTATGAACTTATGAACCTATGACAAATAGTCTGTCACCAGTATTCTTCCTCACACGCCACAGCCTGTTTCTGAGAAAAGCTTATTTCAAAACTAATGAAATAGTTAAACAGATCATACAATAATACCACCAAAACTCAACTTATAAACTCCATGCTCTGCACAGTTCCACACTGAAATGGTCTGACATACAGTCTGCATTATTTTTTAAACCAGAATCTATGACACATAATGATAAATCATATTACTTCATCTAGCTTGCTCCATCCACATATACCTTAGTCCTATAAAGACAGAATTACAGCATAACTGTAGGGCCAATCACTATCTACAAACAAGTCATAGTGCCAATGTTCTACCTAAGGTATGTTCTTTGACGGTGCCTGGATTAAAATAATAATAATTGTTACATTCATTTACTTTTGTTACACAGGAACAGTAGTCACAGCTTGTATTCCAGTTTGGCTGATCCAAATACACAATAGTCTTGCAAAGCCTGGATTTAACAGCAGGGTGAGTCATTCACTCACATACAGCCCCATCCCTATTGCCCACCCATAGTATCTGGTTTGACTCTCTCAGGCTAAAGAAATATAAGGAAAATATGGTAACATTAATGCATTTTCCCCCCACATAATAAGTAGGAAGAGCTTGAAGTTGATCTTACTTCACTCAAATGCACGCAAAACATCAGGGCCAGTCCTTGGATCCACAAGCAGTCCCCTGCCCATGACCTACTTATATGCACATTACCAACCTGCAGATTAGTCTTGCAAAGCTACAACTTCATCAGGAAATAGCATGCTGTGTCATTTCAGTCATGCACAGCTGCCATCTCTTTTGTCCATCCACAGTATCTGGTTTGACTCTACCAAGTTAAAAAAGAAAAATATGGTTGCACAAATATATTTTTTTCTGACATAAACATCAGCAGAGCTTGCTGTCAGTCTTACTTCACAGATACACCTTAGTCCTGAATAGCAAAATTACAACAGCAAAACAGTAGGACCAGTCATTTTATTTATTTTACATTTGTTTACTGAAGAAGCCCGGCTGGACAAGCTGCCTATTATCAGTGGAGACACGGACAGGAAAGCTCCAGTATTGACAATATAAAAATAGGAAAAACTAATTATAGTAAGTGTACAATAGAAAGCTTGTCTTACTAAATTATAAAATTGTCATTATGCTTAATTTGCAGTAGTTATATTTAGTGGTAGTTAAGTATAGTAATAAATCACACATTATACAGTGGACTGAGATACATTCAAATATCTAGTGACATGAATAACATTTCGAGATAAGAAAGAATAAAAAATAGAGGTAAAAAGTTGAGTCAGGCCTGCATGTTAGTCATTAGTAACAATAGATTAGATAACAAAAAGGTGGGTAAACATGAGAAGTGTTTAAGTTAATATGGGTTTGGTTTTAGGGGTAATGATAAACAAAATGTTTGTATATATTGTGCAGGTAGTTTAGCCTGGATCTGAAGAGGTGCATATCCATGAGCTATCTAGATAGGATTTGAGAAGGTTTTTGAAGTTGAATTTAATGGCTGTAGTTCATATGTTAAGGGGTATGGTCTTCCAGATTTTTGCAATGTAGTTGGAGTACAGGGAGTCATCTGAGCTATTTTTACTTCTGGTAACTTCCATTACAGATTTATTACTGGATCAGAGTTAGCGCTTACTTGATTATTGATTTAATAGGCCTTGTAGAGCTGTTTTTATTCAGGCTGGTAAAATATTTGATGGGCCATAGTAAGTTGGTTAAGGGTGAGCAGGTTGAGAAGTTCTAGCCAAGATAGTTGTTTAAGGGCCTAGCCCTGATGAGACCTAAAGGCTGAATATGTTGCTGACTTTGCTGCCTTGTTGTAACAGGTGTTAATTTTCGCTAAGTAAGATTTGTTGAAATTAATGAGTATGGGGGATGCATAGAGAAGTGAGGAGACTAGGTGGGTTCTGGCAATAATGATTTAGTACTATTGGAGAGGTATTTTTTGCATCTGCACAGAGTTCTAAGCTTTTTATGAACTTTTCTTATTGTTTGGCAATTTGTAGCAATATGTAGGTTGAACTTCATGTTTTTATCTATTATAACACCTAAAAGTTTGGTTTGGGGTACTGGTGCAATAGGGGTTTTGTTACTTGAAATTATTTTGAAGGAAGGGATTGGATCTATGGTTTTTGTAGGATGAAATAGCACCAGTTTAGTTTTGTTTAAGCTGAGTATGAGTTGTGCATCTGATATCCATGTTTTGACTGCAGTAAAGGATTATTGTGTTATTTTTTGAAGTTCCTGGAGGGTTGGGCAAAACAGATTTGGGTTGAATCTACTGCAAATTGGACCAGTGTAGCATGTAGGGTGGCAGTATGAAGGTTGTCGGTAAATAAATTGATGAGAAGGGGACCAGAGATAGACCCTTGTGGGACACCTAAAGTAACTGGTAGAAGAAGAGACAGGCTGGTTTGCCATTTAATAGCTTGTCTGCAATCTAATAAGTAGTTCTGGAACCATGCAAGAGAGGAGTAGCTTAGACTGAGTTTAGATAGTACAGTTAAGAGTTTATTATGAGAGACAGTATCAAAAGCTTTAGAGAAATCTAGAAAGATAGAATATACAATGTTGCCTTCATTCCCATGCTGATTAATAGTGTTAGTGAAGCTAATAAGGGCCATGGTAGTGTTGTGATTAGGGTGGAATCATTTCATCCACAAACATTCCTTGTGCTCATGACCTACCTAAAGTATCTAGTTTGACCTTGCCAGAATTAAAAACAGTAACAATGTTTATATAAAAGTATTTCTGATGCACACAAACAATTACAGATTGTCTTATGTCCAGCTTCACCTAAATAAACATTACTCCTGCAAATGGAGAATTATAATCCCGAGGGTCCTAACAAAGAGTTTCACAAGCTTAAAATCCCTAACCTGCCAGAAAAGACTAAAAGTACTGTACTTCTCTCCTGTGTCCCACAGGCTGCTCAGTGGAGACCCATGCCTTGCCTTCTGAGCAACCAGGAACCCAGTAGTGCAGGATCTTTTGTACCAACCACAAATAAGAACAAGTGATCTAAATCTGCTTCAGCAGATCAATAAAACAAGGAGGATACAGAGATTTGTTACTCAGTATCTCATTTACCTCTGAAATAGACCACCCCTGTAGATAAAGAACTGTGATGTACTATCTTCTTTCTAGATAATTGATGGGTATTTACAAATTCACCTAAAGGATGACTGGACTAGCCATCCATGAGAAGGGAAGCGTGTTCTTGGTTTAGGGTTGTCACCTTTTTAAATGCCCACAGTGGGACATTTTTTTGTAGAAATATGAGATTCCCCAGAACAAAACATGCCCATGGCCAGTGCAAAAGGCAGAACATCACTTTTTTTTGCAAAATAGAAACATATTCTTGCAGCATTTTAGTGCATATCCTATTTCATATAACACGTATGTGTTTCAGATACAAAATAACTCTTTTGTGCAACTATCAATGAAAATTTAGGATTTTTTTTTGTCCTAAATTATCAGTACACTTGCCAGTTTTTACCGTCTTTTGCAAGACTCAGCTTCCCAAAGAGTAACTGACCCTCACATAGAGAGACAGATGATAACCCTACCTTAGGTATAAACTGGATAGGTGCAATGGTTGCAAGACTCCATAGCCTTGAACTTCATCTGATCTATATGATTGCAGATAATCTTTATGAAACCCAGAAAAAACTGCAGGAGAGTTTTTCACAAAACATAACAGATGGTGACAGAACTCCAGTTATATACAAAACTATAGTACAGTTAAAACTATTCTATTTCACAAAAACTACTATCCAACCTCGCATGCAGCTGCTATCACTATCATAAAAAAATGGAATAAAGTGGAAAGAGAAGAACGGGTAGCATACTTGGGAATCATTTTTGGCAATTCACTTTCCTTCAAACACTAGATTACATTGTGTTTCCATCAAATGTTAAGAAGAATTGCAACAGCAAACAGCAGGACAAATCATTTCATCCAAAAAACAGCCCCCATTTCCCATCATCCACTGCCCACCTACAACTGTTGGACATGCCTTCCTTTCCTTAGAAATATTTGTTCCATCCTCTGTCACTGTTTCACTGAATCTGACTAGTCAGCCTAGACCAATACAAAGTAAAAGTGGACAATGCCATCTGTGATCATCTGACAGGATGCCGTTCCTAACAGCCCATTACCTCAGTAAATCCATGGGGTAATAACTGCACTGAACACTGGGTATGTATTTTAATGGATGTCCATATTCTGAGACAGTTTTTGAAAACAGCCTTGAAGTTTTTTTTTTTTCTCCAGTAAATCATTGCAGTACTGCAGAACTCAAATACATACATCCACCTCAAGTTTGCGGCCAAGAGAATGCAGCTACTGCTGGTTATTCTAAAAGAAATGCTATTTATCTAATTTAAAGAAAGAAAAAAAAACTTTAATTCTTTAAAAAAGACGTGTGTCGGGGGTGGTTGCAGTCTCTGTCTCGGGATACCTCTGATTATCAAGAGGCTTTCCATGTATGATGATTTCCCACATGAAGGGAAAACAAGCCAAGTAAAACATGCTTTAAAAATGTCAAAATAATACATTATAAATGTCAGTAAAATATAAACACTGAGGCAGATTGCTATGCAACATATTATCTGTCATGGTTGACCATGTAGCAATACAATAGTCCTTTGCTGGGTATTATTGCTTGCTTAACTGTGCAATAACATTTTACCAGTTCAAGATAATGAGACAGAGGGATGATGTGTTGATGTATTCATAGTCTCGTCCTTCATATAGAAATCTGATAATATCTCAGGTGTATGCCACCAGTTCTTTGGAACAAGGATTTCATACCTTATTATACAACTCCCCCCAATTAATATTCAAAAAAGTGCACTCTGATTGGTCAGCGTGCACGTTGTAAATTAGAGTTATAGTAATGGAAAAAGGTCCAGTCGCCCGGACTTTTTCCATTACTATTACTCTTTTTCCACACTGTTTCGCTATGTTAAACGAGTTTAACATAGCGAGACAGCTTTAAAAAAAGCAACGGAGATTCTCTGTTGATTTTTTAAAGCTGTCTCGCTATGTTAAACTCCTTGCTAGACAGTTTGTAAAAAGCAACAGAGATCTTGCTTTCTCCGTTGCTTTTTTCAAAACTGTCTCGCTATGTTAAATGGGTTTAACATACCGAGACAGCTTTAAAAAAAGCAATGGAGATTCTCCGTTGCTTTTCTAAACTGTCTCGTTATGTTAAACCCATTTAACATAGCTTAACAGTTGTAAAAAGCAACGGAGATCTTGCTTTCTCCGTTGCTTTTTTCAAAACTGTCTAGCTATGTTAAATGGGTTTAACATACCGAGACAGATTTTAAAAAATCAACGGAGATCTTACTTTCTCCGTTGCTTTTTTCAAAACTGTCTCGCTATGTTAAATGGGTTTAACATACCGAGACAGCTTTAAAAAAAGCAATGGAGATTCTCCGTTGCTTTTTCTAAAGCTGTCTCGTTATGTTAAACCCATTTAACATAGCGAAACAGTTTGTAAAAAGCAACGGAGATCTTGCTTTCTCCGTTGCTTTTTTCAAAACTGTCTAGCTATGTTAAATGGGTTTAACATACCGAGACAGATTTTAAAAAATCAACGGAGATCTTGCTTTCTACGTTGCTTTTTTCAAAACTGTCTCGCTATGTTAAATGGGTTTAACATACCGAAACAGCTTTAAAAAAAAGCAACGGAGATTCTCTGTTGCTTTTTTAAAGGTGTCTCGCTATGTTAAACCCATTTAACATAGTGAGAACAGTTTGTAAAAAGCAATGGAGATCTTGCTTTCTCCGTTGTTTTTGCCCACAGTTCTGATGTACTGCATAGGCATATGCATGCGCAGTACATCAAAACTGCCGCAGAATACCAGACAGCTGTGGAAGGGCAGCAAGGAGGCATTATACAATGCCATTATTTAAGAAAAGTAATTATTTTTTTCTTAAATAATGTCATTGTATAATAGCAATAACCCACTTCTGGGTGTGGGTAATGCTGCACTTACCCACGCTTGGCTTTGTTTGGCCATCCGGGCTTCGCCCTCATGACCAAACCACGCCAACCGTGAGTAAATCCAGCATTACCCACACCCAGGCGTGGGTTATTGCTATAATACACCCTTGATAATGTACGTTGGATTAGCAGCTCAGGTGGCCAGATGGAAAATCTTTTTAGAGCCTTGCAACAAGAACCTGCAGGAACTTCCATAACTGTAGCATATGAATTAAGAAATGTAAGGAAAATAAGCCTGCACAGGGCAGTAAATAGAATCTCGAGTGTGCTGAAGCACACATTTGCACTAGTCCAATGAAGAGGAAATAATGTGATATTTCCAACCAGCAGAGGGGGATTTTTAAGCATACAAAAAAAAAAAAAAAAAATCTCCCAAGTTCCACTGGATGATGTTACTGTCTTCACCTCTATCCTGCTTCTACTGGTGTAGTAATATGCTGGTGGGCAGGAAGAAAATAATTTGTCAGCTATAGCTAGGGCTGTAAAATAAGACAGTGCCCAGAAAAAAAGAAATAAAAACAAAATATAACAAAAACATTATCAAGTATCATATACCAACCTGTATGACAGACACTAAATTATAGAATGATAACAAAGTTCATATTATATGCTCATTTTAATCCCCTCTACCCAACATATTTATATAAGCCAATATGAGGCCGTAACTACTGAGCCAAACACAATTATTCCTGGAAGATTTTAACTGCGTTTTCACAAATAATGTACCACATTTCCTCAACTTTATGTTGATTCCTTAGACCAGATAGTGCCCTCTTTTATAAGGAGGTTACAGTCTGCTCATCCTTTTCCTCACTTACGTAGCACCAATCTGTTTCAAAATGAATGACTTCACCTCCATCGTCAAGTCAAACAACCAGGTGATTACATTCTTTTAGTGATTCATACTCAGAGCTATAACCACCATGTCCCTGTATTCAGATGTTTCTCTAAGCACAGTCTCCTAACACTCTTAGATGACCTGATGTCAAGAATCTAAGTGGCAACTCGCTGATATGCTCTGAGCTAGTGCAAAATAGCACAGAATATACTGAACCTACTGATATTGCCAACATTCAGGCAGATCGATTCAGTGTAAACTTCACCCCCCCCTCTCACCCCCAAAAGGGCTCATAACAATACCTGAAAAGTGTAGTGTCCAAGAAATCACAGACGCACAGGTGAAAATAGCCCATTCAAAAGCCGAAAGCACAGCGTCAATGGGGACAGATGGTGTCCCAGGCTGCATCTTGCATGAACTACAGAATGAACTAACCCCCCACCTAAACACACTGTTCAAGCTCAGCCTCACCACAGGCTATGTGCCCAAAGAATGGTGCATAGCAATGGTTATTCCGCTCCACAAAGTAGGGGCCACAACTGACCCTGGTAACTATCACCCCATAAGCCTGACTAGCCTGGTCTGCAAGGCTATGGAGCACATCATCATGGAACTCATTAACAAAGACATTGGAAACCTCCAAACACTTGACCCAACCCATTTCAGCTTTGTTAAGGGCAGGTCATGCCTACTAAACCTGATTGACTTCTTTGAGACAGTCACCAAGGCCATAGATGAGGGGAAGGTGGTTCACACAGCCCACCTTGACCTCGCCAAGGCTTTTAACACCATTCCCCACTCAAAAATTATAGAAAAACTCACCAGCCTGAACATAATCCCCTACGTCACAAGATGGGTTGCCAACTGGCTTACAGACAGAACTTACACGGTAAAAATAGCAGGCCCCAGGTCCGACTCTAAACCAGTCACAAGTGGTGTCCCACAAGGCTCGGTCCTGGGACTCCTACTGCTCAGCATATATTTTTCAGAAGTACAGGCAAACACAGGAGGACTATGGCTCACCAAGTTCGCCGATGACTGCAAATTGGGAGCCATAATTGACTCTCCGACTGACATGGACATTCTCCAAAAGGTCTTTACTGTGACGGACACTTGGTGTCAAAGTCATGGTCTCAAGCTAAATGCCAAAAAATGCATAGTCATCCCATTTGGGAAAAACAAAACACCCGTGAATTACCACATAGTTGGCAGCCCCCTTAATACAGAAGAGGTAATAAGAGATCTGGGGACTCAGGTAGATAGTAATCTCTCCTTTGGCAATCATGTTGCCAAAGTAGTTAGGAAATCCATCTATGTTGCCCATCTAATTACTAAAGGATTCGCATCTAGAAATAAAGAGGTTATAGTGCCACTCTACTCGTCACTCATCAGACCCATCATGGAGTACAATGCCCCATTTGGGATGCACCTCACAAGACACTTCCAACAGCTGGAAAGACCTCAAAAGTACCTCACCAAGAGGATTACTGGCCTCAAACATATATCCTATGCATCCTAGTTGGCAGCCCCCTTAATACAGAAGAGGTAATAAGAGATCTGGGGACTCAGGTAGATAGTAATCTCTCCTTTGGCAATCATGTTGCCAAAGTAGTTAGGAAATCCATCTATGTTTCCCATCTAATTACTAAAGGGTTCTCATCTAGAAATAAAGAGGTTATAGTGCCACTCTACTCGTCACTCATCAGACCCATCATAGAGTACAATGCCCCATTTGGGATGCACCTCACAAGACACTTCCAACAGCTGGAAAGACCTCAAAAGTACCTCACCAAGAGGATTACTGGCCTCAAACATATATCCTATGCAGCCCGACTGGAAAAACTCTGGCTGTACTCAGTGGCATATCGCTTACTCAGAGGTGATCTCTGCCTGACTTACAAAGCCATGTCCAACTCAGAATTGATATACATGCTCCACCTAAAGAAATCCAAGTCACTGTGAGCCACTCGCTCTAGTGAGCTAAACCTCACCACAACAAAAAATAGAACATGCTGGAGGAATAGATTCCTGTCACAGAGACTCCCCATGCTTTGGAACAAAATTCCTAACTACATTAGGTAGAGCCCCTAACTAACACTCTTTAAGAGAAACCTTGACGAGTGGATGGGTAAAAGAAAATACACCCCTGGGATCACTTCATTGGCTCTTCTTGACAGAGTCTCAGTTAATTAATCAATGGGGTGGTGAAAGCTGACACACTCTGGCTAGACTTATAAATGCCCTCGGGCAGATAGCCTAGTACCTACCTATGAACTTATGAACCTATGACAAATAGTCTGTCAGCAGTATTCTTCCTCACACACCACAGCCTGTTTCTGAGAAAAGCTTATTTCAAAACCAATGAAGTAGTTAAACAGATCATACAATAATACCACCAAAATTCAACTTATAAACTTCATGCTCTGCACAGTTCCACACTGAAATGGTCTGACATACAGTCTGAATTATTTTTTAAACCAGAATCTATGACACATGATACATCATATTAATTCATCCAGCTTGCTCCATCCACATATAACTTAGTCCTATAAAGACAGAATTACAGCATAACTGTAGGACCAATCACTATCTACAAACAAGTCATAGTGGCAATGGTCTACCTAAGGTATGTTCTTTGACTGTGCCTGGATTAAAATAATAATTGTTACATTCATTTACTTTTGTTACACAGAAACAGTAGTCACAGCTTGTATACCAGTCTGGCTGACCCAAATACACAATAGTCTTGCAAAGCCTGGATTTAGCAGCAAATAGCAGAGTGAGTCATTCACTCACATACAGCCCCATCCCTATTGCCCACCCGTAGTATCTGGTTTGACTCTCTCAGGCTAAAGAAATATAAGGAAAATATGGTAACATTAATGAATTTTCCCCCCACATAATAAGTAGGAAGAGCTTGAAGTTGATCTTACTTCACTCAAATGCACGCAAAACATCAGGGCCAGTCTTTGGATCCACAAACAGTCCCCTAGCCCATGACCTACTTATATGCACATTACTGACCTACATATTAGTCTTGCAAAGCTACAACTTCATCAGGAAATAGCATGCTGTGTCATTTCAGTCATGCACAGCTGCCATCTCTTTTGTCCATCCACAGTATCTGGTTTGACTGTACCAAGTTAAAAAAGAAAAATATGGTTACACAAATATATTTTTTTCTGACATAAACATCAGCAGAGCTTGCTGTCAGTCTTACTTCACAGATACACCTTAGTCCTGAATAGCAAAATTACAACAGCAAAACAGTAGGACCAGTCATTTTATTTATTTTACATTTGTTTACTGAAGAAGTCCGGCTGGACAAGCTGCCTATTATCAGTGGAGACACGGACAGGAAAGCTCCAGTACTGACAATATAAAAATAGGAAAAATGAATTATAGTAAGTGTACAATAGAAAGCTTGTCTTACTAAATTATAAAATTGTCATCATGCTTAATTTGCAGTGGTTATATTTAGTGGTAGTAAAGTATAGTAGTATATCACACATTATACAGTGGACTGAGATACATTCAAATATCTAGCGACATGAATAACATTTCGAGATAAGAAAGAATAAAAAATAGAGGTAAAAAGTTGAGTCAGGCCTGCATGTTAGTCATTAGTAGCAAAAGATTAGATAACAAAAAGGTGGGTAAACATGAGAAGTGTTTCAGTTAATATGGGTTTGGTTTTAGGGGTAATGAAAAACAAAATGTTTGTATATATTGTGCAGGTAGTTTAGCCTGGATCTGAAGAGGTGCATATCCATGAGCTATCTAGATAGGATTTGAGAAGGTTTTTGAAGTTGAATTTATTGGCTGTAGTTCATATGTTAAGGGGTATGGTCTTCCAGATTTTTGCAATGTAGTTGGAGTACAGGGAGTCATCTGAGCTATTTTTACTTCTGGTAACTTCCATTACAGATTTATTACTGGATCAGAGTTAGCGCTTACTTGATTATTGATTTAATAGGCCTTGTAGAGCTGTTTTTATTCAGGTTGGTAAAATATTTGATGGGCCATAGTAAGTTGGTTAAGGGTGAGCAGGTTGAGAAGTTCTAGCCAAGATAGTTGTTTAAGGGCCTAGCCCTGATGAGACCTAAAGGCTGAATATGTTGCTGACTTTGCTGCCTTGTTGTAACAGGTGTTAATTTTGGCTAAGTAAGATTTGTTGAAATTAATGAGTATGGGGGATGCATAGAGAAGTGAGGAGACTAGGTGGGTTCTGGCAATAATGATTTAGTACTATTGGAGAGGTATCTTTTGCATCTGCACAGAGTTCTAAGCTTTTTATGAACTTTTCTTATTGTTTGGCAATTTGTAGCAATATGTAGGTTGAACTTCATGTTTTTATCTATTATAACACCTAAAAGTTTGGTTTGGGGTACTGGTGCAATAGGGGTTTTGTTACTTGAAATTATTTTGAAGGACGGGATTGGATCTATGGTTTTTGTGGAATGAAATAGCACCAGTTTAGTTTTGTTTAAGCTGAGTATGAGTTGTGCATCTGATATCCATGTTTTGACTGCAGTAAAGGATTATTGTGTTATTTTTTGAAGTTCCTGGAGGGTTGGGCAAAACAGATTTGGGTTGAATCTACTGCATATTGGACCAGTGTAGCATGTAGGGTGGCAGTATGAAGGTTGTCAGTAAATAAATTGATGAGAAGGGGACCAGAGATAGACCCTTGTGGGACACCTAAAGTAACTGGTAGAAGAAGAGACAGGCTGGTTTGCCATTTAATAGCTTGTCTGCAATCTAATAAGTAGTTCTGGAACCAAGCAAGAGAGGAGTAGCTTAGACTGAGTTTAGATAGTACAGTTAAGAGTTTATTATGAGAGACAGTATCAAAAGCTTTAGAGAAATCTAGAAAGATAGAAGATACAAGGTTGCCTTCATTCCGATGCTAATTAATAGTGTTAGTGAAGCTAATAAGGGCCATGGTAGTGTTGTGATTAGGGTGGAATCATTTCATCCACAAACATACCTTGTGCTCATGACCTACCTAAAGTATCTGGTTTGACCTTGCAAGAATTAAAAACAGTAACAATGTTTATATAAAAGTATTTCTGATGCACACAAACAATTACAGATTGTCTTATGTCTAGCTTCACCTAAATAAACATTACTCCTGCAAATGGAGAATTATAATCCCGAGGGTCCTAACAAAGAGTTTCACAAGCTTAAAATCCCTAACCTGCCAGAAAAGACTAAAAGTACTGTACTTCTCTCCTGTGTCCCACAGGCTGCTCAGTGGAGACCCATGCCTTGCCTTCTGAGCAACCAGGAACCCAGTAGTGCAGGATCTTTTGTACCAACCACAAATAAGAACAAGTGATCTAAATCTGCTTCAGCAGATCAATAAAACAAGGAGGATACAGATATTTGTTACTCAGTATCTCATTTACCTCTGAAATAGACCTCCCCTGTAGATAAAGAACTGTGATGTACTATCTTCTTTCTAGATAATTGATGGGTATTTACAAATTCACCTAAAGGATGACTGGACTAGCCATCCATGAGAAGGGATGCGTGTTCTTGGTTTAGTGTTGTCACCTTTTTAAATGCCCACAGTGGGACATTTTTTTGTAGAAATATGAGATTCCCCAGAACAAAACATGCCCATGGCCAGTGCAAAAGGCAGAACATCACTTTTTTTGCAAAATAGAAACATATTCTTGCAGCATTTTAGTGCATATCCTATTTCATATAACACGTATGTGTTTCAGATACAAAATAACTCTTTTGTGCAACTATCAATGAAAATTTAGGAATTTTTTTTGCCCTAAAATATCAGTACACTTGCCAGTTTTTACCGTCTTTTGCAAGACTCAGCTGCCCAAAGAGTAACTGACCCTCACAGAGAGAGACAGATGATAACCCTACCTTAGGTGTAAACTGGATAGGTGCAATGGTTGCAAGACTCCATAGCCTTGAACTTCATCTGATCTATATGATTGCAAATAATCTTTATGAAACCCAGAAAAAACTGCAGGAGAGTTTTTCACAAAACATAACAGATGGTGACAGAACTCCAGTTTTATACAAAACTATAGTACAGTTAAAACTATTCTATTTCACAAAAACTGCTATCCAACCTCGCATTCAGCTGCTTTCACTATCATAAAAAATGGAATAAAGGTGGAAAGAGAAGAACAGGTAGCATACTTGGGGATCAGTTTTGGCAATTCACTTTCCTTCAAACACTAGATTACATTGTGTTTCCATCAAATGTTAAGAAGAATTGCAACAGCAAACAGCAGGACAAATCATTTAATCCAAAATACAGCCCCCATTGCCCAGCATCCACTGCCCACCTACAACTGTTGGACATGCCTTCCTTTCCTTAGAAATATTTGTTCCATCCTCTGTCACTGTTTCACTGAATCTGACTAGTCAGCCTAGACCAATACAAAGTAAAAGTGGACAATGCAAGCTGTGATCATCTGACAGGATGCCATTCCTAACAGCCCATTACCTCAGTAAATCCATGGGGTAATAACTGCACTGAACACTGGGTATGTATTTTAATGGATGTCCATATTCTGACACAGTTTTTGAAAACAGCCTTGAAGTTTTTTTTTTTTCTCCAGTAAATCATTGCAGTACTGCAGAACTCAAATGCCTACATCCACCTCAAGTTTGCGGACACGAAAATGCAGCTACTGCTGGTTATTCTAAAATAAATGCTATTTATCTAATTTAAAGAAAGAAAAAAAAAATAATTCTTTAAAAAAGATGTGTGTCGGGGGTGGCTGCAGTCTCTGTCTCAAGCTACCTCTGATTATCAAGAGGCTTTCCATGTATGATGATTTTCCACATGAATGGAAAACAAGCCAAGTAAAACATGCTTTAAAAATGTCAAAATAATACATTATAAATGTCAGTAAAATATAAACACTGAGGCAGATTGCTATGCAACATATTATCTGTCATGGTTGGCAATGTAGCAATACAATAGTCCTTTGCTGGGTATTATTGCTTGATTAACTGTGCAATAACATTTTACCAGTTCATGATAATGAGACAGAGGGGTGATGTGTTGATGTATTCATAGCCTCATCCTTCATATAGAAATCTGATAATATCTCAGGAGTATGCCACCAGTTCTTTGGAACAAGGATTCCATACCTTATTATACAACTCCCCCCCATTAATATTCAAAAAAGTGCACGCTGATTGGTCAGCATGCACGTTGTAAATCAGAGTTATAGTAATGGAAAAAGGTCCGGTCACCCGGACTTTTTCCATTACTATAACTCTTTTTTCACACTGTTTCGCTATGTTAAACGAGTTTAACATAGCGAGACAGATTTAAAAAAAGCAACGGAGATTCTCCGTTGCTTTTTTAAAGCTGTCTCGCTATGTTAAACTCCTTTAACATAGCTAGACAGTTTGTAAAAAGCAACAGAGATCTTGCTTTCTCCGTTGCTTTTTTCAAAACTGTCTCGCTATGTTAAATGGGTTTAACATACCGAGACAGCTTTAAAAAAAAGCTATATATATATATATATATATATATATATATATATACACACACACAAACATATATGTATGTAAATACATGTCCCCTATATTACCACCACAGTGCTGCATGCTATGTGCGAGGAAGCAGCACACATAGCAATACACACAGATATCTACAGCTGTCAGTGTGTGCAACATGGACAGGCATGTCACACGTGAACCCCTTGTTGGGACCACATTGTCCTTTTTTTCTGAAGCATGGAATGGGAATATGTGGAAGTATGGCAGGTATAGTTGTGGAGGGGGTCAGGGTAGGTAGATATAGAGGACAGCCTACAGGGGTAGTATGTGACACATATGGTGGGTAAACACCCTTGATGGTGCGTGTGGTCTATGATGTGGGCACCACATGGGCCCCAATGGGAACAAGCCTCCCACCCACTGCTACTCACATCAGTCCACATCCCAAAGGTGCCTGACCTGGAGGCTGAACAGGAGGAGCATGTGGGCCCTGTGAATGTGCACTGGGTACCTCAATGTGATGTAGCACATCCCACATGTGTCTGTGGAGCCCATTATGGCACAGACCCTAGACCTGACCTCGGGGGACAAAAACATGTCTGTGTGTTCCCCCAGGGGGGACAAATTACCCTGAGTTGGTCCCACCTGAACGTATTTCTGGACTAGTACATGAGGAGGCTCCAAGGTGGGTCACACATATGATGTGGCCTGGTAACATGGGCAGATGAGTTTGAAGAGGTGGTTCTGCTGGCCAGTACTGCATATACATACTATTGTGTCACTGTTATAGAACATATGTCGGCAGTAATAGTCTACAAAATCCAGGAACATGTCCAACAGCATGCATAAATAATCGCAATAACACAGTATGTCAGATGTGCAGCACACACATAGCAAGCATACCACAGGCATATATGGAACCATTGTGGCCCTGACAATGGCATGCAGGTGAATAGTCTGTAACAGGCCAGCTATGATAGTGTCCACACAGGGACCATTGCTACAAACACATTTACAAAAAGTGTGGTACAGTACAATATCTGCCCCACTGGTAGGTATGCTGTAGCCATACCTGTTGAGTTGTGTGTACAGTGTGTTGCTGCTGATATGGTGGGGGGGTGACAGTGATGTGTATTAAGAACTGTGGTAACCTTGCTGCATGACTTGCTCACACCTGTCTTCATCTTTATGTCTTTCATTCACAATGTCCCATGGAAGGCTTCTGGCATACTCAACAGTGGAAAATAACATTCTGGTGAACCACCTCATACAGCACTATGCTGTCTTGTTTGGCTGGGCTGCCCATGATCAGCAGAAGCAGACCGCCTTGTGGAACAACCTAGTCCACAGGGTCAATGATGTTGGACTGCACAACCACAGTTATGAGCAGGTCCGCCATTTTTGTTCTGACCTGCTTTGCAATGCCCGGTGGTGTGCTGCTGCAGTCCAGGTGATCACCTTGCCACAGGGGCGGCCATGCCATCCATCCCCCCTGACACGTGTGGGGGAGCTCCTAGCCCTCCTCATGGCACTTGCCCTTCCACATAGCAACCAACTGACGGATACCTTTGTAGAAGTGGGTGCTACTTACATACCAGCCGAGAAGCATGCAGGTAAGGCCACAGGGCTCATCAGTAGACCACTGTTGCATATACATCCACATCTGTACAGGTGGATCATGCATATCTGATATGTCAAAGATATAGTTTGTTGCTGCATAGTAGTGATAAAAAGATGTGCATATGTGGTAGTACTGTGGACATGTACTGTTGATGTATTGTAATGCTGCACACACCCTGTAGCAATGCCACAGGTGTGGCCACTGACTTTGCATCTCTCACCCTCTTATGTAGGTCCCTCCTTCCACCAAGGCAGCAGCATGTAGCTGGTGAGTATGGTTTATGTAGATGCTTGCTAATACATCGGGCATGTAATGGCTATGGCATATTCCATGCACGCATCTAACACACCTACCCAAAATGTATGCTGTACATGTGCACGTATTGTTGCTGTTAAATGCATGACATCACAGTGTTACCATGATGGGGTATTGGAAGGGTAGGTCAGACACCTGCAAGATAACTAACATCCTGTCATTGTGGAATGTGTCCACAGGGAGTAACATAATGGTGGGAGACATGGCCTATAGTAGGGACATGTTTGGAACAACACCCTTATACAGTGCAATACCAGTGTATATACCTGTAGGACAATGGCAACTGTTGCAGAGTTGCACTAGGGCATAAGGAATCCCTGTGGTCCACATTATCAGCTGGGACTAGGCTGTAACATGTGGTGTTCAGTATATGGGACACTGCAAAATGATATACATGTGTAGGCCTTACTTGTCAAGCATCTGCAAAAAGGCTGAAGGTGTGGGGGTGTCAGCATGACACACCAGTTCACTGCAACAGGAATCCTAAGGATGCTAAGAATGGCTGTATCTGCATATAGTCAGATGCAAGAACTGTGGCAGATGTAAGTCTACCCACACAGTAATAGTGATGGCAGTGTCTGAACACCAAAAAATGTGCACATGAGTAGACCTTGCAATCATGCAGATTAGGGGGACATGTGTAGGGCAGACTGAACATACACTGGAAAATGCAGATGGCCCACACTAGTATACCCCTGCCAGGAGTAGTGACTGTTGTACTACACATAACAATAGGTGCAACAAACCGTCATGATAAGGGTGTGCACACATATACCCACACTGCGTGTATGCTTTGTAGTCAGCATCCGCACACCGAACACATTCCATAGACACTGCATGTGAACGTACGGGACATATTTTACATATCGGGCTCATGTACTGTTAAGATATGCGGTGATGTGGTGTGTGTTGTAATCAGTTGTCTAGGCATTTAGATGACTGATATGTTAATGAGTGGTATCAGTGTGTGTATGTTAACAAGTGTAAGGCAGGATGGGGAACATATGGAAATATACGTGGGACTGCCTGTAAAGTCATGGACAGGTAGGCATTATGGTGGTGTGCGTGTGTGTGTGTGTGTGTGTGTGTGTGTGTGTGTGTGTGTGTGTGTGTGTGTGTGTGTGTGTGTGTGTATGTGTGTGTGTGTGTGTGTGTGTGTGTATTCTGTTATGCAATGCTGTACACGTTTTAAACTGCATTTATTGTTTTCCCCCAGAGGTGGTGAGGTGAGTCAGGGTCCCTCCTGCATGAAATCTGATGTCGGTGTCCAAAAATGATAATAGTACTGTTGAGACACAGGTGGGGTTGTCAGGGGCCAAAACAGCACCGGCATTTGACATCCCCCTTTTAGCCACCAAACCCACACTCATTTTCATTGCCTATACATACCCCATCATCAGTGGCCACAGCAAAGGGACAGCTGGTGTTTGGTGGCAGTGCGCAGGAAAGTGTGGTAACCATGCCTACTGTGTCTGGTCACAGCAGGCATAGCTGGATGTCTGGCAGGTCACAACATAGGCAAATGTCCCAGGGTGCTCATGGTAGGACAGCTGGTTATCATGCCCCTGGCAGATGCAACACAGCTGTTACCAGCAGGCGCATGTTTCAAGCTGTCATGGCAGCGCAGGCATGTATTGAACGTTACACCAGACAGGGCTTAAGGCTGCAGAGGGCTACTCCCACATCTGCAAGTGACAACACCTGTGAACTGGCTGGGGCTATCCGTGCATTAACTGAGTTCATGAATAGGTGATCTGGTGAGATGATTGCCCTCATCGACCGTGGTCTGTCCATGCTTGAATGTGTGGTGGGAGTACAGCAATGGCCATTTGGATGTAGGCCAGCAACACCAACAACTGGCAGTCAATGTGGACATGCTAGGACACCATGGGGCTCCCATAGTGGCAGTACCAGCCCTGGCACTGCAGGAGCATTGTCCATACAACACCACAGCAGACCATGAAGATGTGGTCCTTGCCAGTCCCAGGAGGGACCTGGTTCCAGTGGACATTTGTCATCATCAGGTGAGAGTAGCACATCAAGGCCTGCACCTGGACATGCCCATGGAACCCCTGGCAGGCACAGTCCATGTGTCCATGACCCGAGGCAGTGAACTGCATAACCTGCCAGGTATGGTCTGCAGCTGTCCATAAACACCTGTGTAGGGCAGCCACATGACAAAACTGTGTGCATGCATACCCACACACTATATGTACACACCTAGGGTAACCTCATACCTACGCATACCACATCACCTCACCCAGTTCACCTCAGTACACCCCACACCCACACACATAGTGTTAAATGTATGGCCCACCCTCGGCCTCTGGCAAACCAAGAACTCACCCTGTGCATATGATGATACCTGTGCCACATCCCTGTCATCCATACCATCAATGCAGGGACAGACTACTATGATTCTGATGCACATGGTGACTGTACTACAGTGTACTACAGTACTGCAGTGTAACATGTTGTGAGGAGTAAAGTGTAATGCATATATGTCAGGTAGTGTAGCCATCCAACAATGATGCATTATAGCTGTTAGTAACACTGGTTGATTGCAGTCTCTGTAATGATATCCATTTGTTTTGTAGGTGTACATGTTTCAGCACGAGGATGGTCTGCAGTCATATTCCACAACAGGGTATGGCACTGTGGTTACACCATGGCTATGACATATCTGGGGTACAGCTGAACAGATGTCACAGTTTGTATAACAGTTATTGCCTATGCCACATGGACAAGTGACCCACTGGGACATGTATAATCAGCAGTCTAATGTAGACCCTTACTTGGCAGCACTGGGACTAGACCCCTACCTAGGTATGTAATGATACTGAAGTGTGTGGCTTTCATTGCGCACACCACACAGCATTAAGGGTGAGGTGTGTTCCAGGTTACATGTTACATGCAGAACATACATGGGACATATACTGGGTGTACATTGGTGTAATGACAGTGTACACAGCTCCCACATCCCCCAGTGGATATTGTATTCCCTGAAACCCCTGATGACACTCTGACATACCCACCATCACACATTGGCCATGCCTGCAATACAACCCATTTTATATCCCAACAGTAGTACTACAGGGATATGCATCTAATGCACATGCCATACGCATAGTAGGGTGTTGCATTGTCATGCATCACCTATGTGCAGCAACACTATCTGTACTACTGTGTGGTAATGGGTATTGTAATAGGAGTATGTGGCCTCGGAAAACTGTACCCTACAGATATACTGGCATGCACACATACACACGGTTGCCAGAACACAGTGGGTATCCCATGCCTATCAACCCATTTGTTCAACACTGTTGTACTTGCACTGCAAGGCTCATGTAGCCGGTATGGAGAGGAGCTTAACAGGTTCTATGTAATGTCCCATACAGCAGCATCCACAAATGACTATGGCAATGGGTGTTGCAGTGGTTGTGAAGGCACTCATGGAATTCCCAAGTACAGATGTGCTATCACACAGACACTGCAATACTGAGTCATGCACACATACACATGTGTCAGTACTGGGGTGCTTTGCTGCTGATGGTCATAGCTGTGTACCTAGCCATTGTCCAAGGAGAGATGGGTTGTGTGTACAGTGGTATCTTGCCACCTGCCATGTGGCAGCAGGCAATCTATTGACAGACACTACTGTGGTGACCCTCAGGGTGAGAGTGACATGCATCAGCCAATCCTCCAGGTGCCTCCTGCACATGGCCACTGAGGTGATCAAGTTGACATGTATGCAACATGCATTACAACCCATGGTTAGTGTCTGTGATGGAGACCTGTACCCAAGCATGCTCTGTTGACTGTGGTAGTGCAGTGGAGGTACCCATGGCATGTGTTGCGTACAGAGTATCTCCTATCTGTGCCAGTTCTTACACAGCTAGGCAGACATGTCAGTGTCAATCAAGCTTATGTTGTCTGTTCATATCCCAGCTGGATACCTGCCATCTGCACATCTGTACAGAGAATGGCAATTATCAGCTTGGCAAGTAGTTATACAGTAGGATGAATGTGTTGACAGATAGGTGTTTGACAACAATATGTATGCCATAACTACATGTCAGAAGCCCTCATTAACATGTGCTGTACAGACGGTAGTCTACAGTTACATTCCTCATGTTGGATAATTACCCAGTAGGGGTTATATACTGTGACACAGCCTACACACATCAGGGATACAGCAGGGAGGCCTGAGAGTCCAGCTATGCCTGCAGGTGTGCCTGTTGCCAGTACTACATTTAGCACTCTACTCTTACCTGGGTAAGCACTGTCAACAGTAGTACCCCCATGATACACTACCCCTGTATGTAACACATTCACATGGATAACAGTGCTGTACAGGCCTCATATATGTCTGTGTCCCAGACATGACACTCACACCCCTTGCAACGGTAATGACAGCACATAGGTGCATGTATTGCACATGGCATTACCTACACTTATTGCAGATGTTCTTAGCCAGCTATGTTATCCATACTAGGAGGTATGAATTGGGTACCAGGGCTAAGCCATGCTTAGGAGGTATCAACATATAACAGCTAAGCTGATTTGCGCACTGGTAAGTGAAGCCTACACTGTGTAAGTGCCCGTACATTTACCCGTAGCTTAGCACTGTTTAGCTTCATGCAAACTCACTTAAAGCTGCTCAAAACTGCCTTAATCACTATGTATCCGACGACACTTGTTCTGCCCAGCAACAAAACAAAAAGCCCTGGCAGGTCTTGAACACAGGACCCTGTACACTATAGTCACAACACTTAACAACTATGTCATGACCACTGGGAAGACAGGTTTTGTTTTCTAATATATCTGTCAATACACATATTGATTAGTATTGAACAATTGCCTTTACATCCACAATTGTGTAGTACTTGTTATTAATATGACTGTTGCATCACATATGTCATTTTACCATAATGCACACATAGCAGATACATACATTGAGATAAATCTGGGAGGGTATACACAACCGTGAGGTTTACACATGACAGGAGAATGGATATACACATATAATAGGTTGATATTATATATAACATATAATATCAACCTATTATATGTATTATATTATATATAATAAGATATAATAGTTTGACTCTTGCCACCCCCATAGTGACTTTTGTAGGCAAGGCTCAAAAGACAAACCCACCTCCATAGGTATCACAAGGGATAAGAAACTAAGAGTAATGCTACTCAACGCCAGAAGTCTAAACCTCAAGATGCACGCACTCGAAACTCTCCTTAGCATGGAGAACATTGATATCTGTGCAGTAACAGAAACCTGGTTCAAGGTCCCGAGAGCACCCCAGCACTACCAGGTTATACCTCATACCATGCTTTTTGGCCCCAAAACTTGGATCGAACCACAAAAGGAGGGGGAGTATCAATATTCGTCAAAGATACCCACACCTCCAGGTTGGTGGCACAGCACGAAGCATCAGAGACTATCCATGTGCAACTAACAGTGGGTAAAACTGCCTTCCAGTTTATAGCCTGCTACAGACCACCCTCCCAAACCCAAGAACCCCACTCGGCCTTCCTGAGAACACTGGAAAATATGAAGGTCTCTCCAAACACCATTATATTGGGCGACTTCAACTACCCAAACATAGACTGGGAGCATTACTCTAGCTCCAACACTCTAGCCCAAAGGTTCCTAGAATTTATAAACTCAAATGCTATGGAACAACTTGTTACCACTCCCACAACAGGGGAAAACATACTGGACCTGATCATCACCAACATGGGGGCTCTATGCTTCAGACCAGAAGTGTATCCCTCACTGGTAAGATCAGACCATAAACTAATCTCACTGGATATTCACATCCTGACCCCAACCCCTACCCAGAAAACCACAGTGAAAAACTTCTCTAAAGCAGATTTCACACTCCTCAAAACCGAGATGGAATCCTTCAAAGCCCCCGGGCTTGTGGAAAATACGGCCCAGACCGCAGAATACTTTATACACACATTCTATGAACACCTTCAGGAATGCATGGATCATGCAATCCCAAATAAAACCAAGACTCAATCCTCCAAAGGCAGGCGTTCTGTCTGGTGGACCCCAGCCATAAACAAACTATACAATAGAAGGAAGAAGCTACCTGCCTTTCTATATTTTGAATACTGTAGTTTGTTTTCTTTACTTTGTGTTTTGCTTGCATTCTGTTTTAACAGCATATTAAAACTTCAAAAGAGACCACAGCTCTCTCTGTTCTGAGTCAGGCAGAATTTTTTTCCACCCTCCCACCCATTTAAGTTGTCTTGTTAAATACCACTGTCTTTCTAGTTGCCTGCCTCTTATGTTAATCTGACCATATATCTCATTTCTCTCTACTTTCACTGGCTTATGTGAGTAATCACAAAACCATCATTTTTGAAATCCCACCCCTTCAATTATTTAAATTTATTGGCCATCCTACAGTATTTCATAGTACCAAAATACAAAAGTGACCACCCCTTTCAATCCATCTTGCTGTTTTAAAAATAGTAACTCTCCACTAAACCTTAACTTTTTAAACAGGTAAAACTCAAGTTACCTACTTTCACATCTAACTTCTCTAGTGCACACTGCAGAGTGCATTCTTTTCAATCTTACCTTTAAGCATCCCTGTGACTAGCACTTTCTCTAATACCTGCTGGAAAGCACTAGGAAGCCTTAAACTCATACAAACACTGAACTCTCCTTGTTAACAAGGAGAAATTAATAGTAGGCACTAAACAGCCTATAATTGCAAAGTACCTTGCTAAGGAAACAGCCCCTATACTTTACAAAGAAAAAAAAAAAGCCCCAAACCAAGCATGTCCAAGGGTCAGCTTCCGGTGATTTCTCCTGTCCACCTGGTGAATCTGGGCATACTGGGGCAATCCAGCAATTGCCTCATGTACACAGACAACCCTCTCCTCCTACCACCCAACACTACAACCTGTGAGAGATGCACTTACATAGCCAAAATGGAAGCAAAGCTCTCTCCACCCAAGATTGTGCTAAACAGTCAAGAGGAGAAGGTTAACGCCCACACTACATCTCAAGCAACACATAGCCCTTCTAAACCTGCACCACCAACACCCACATATAGCAACACTAAATCCACATATGCAGAGGCCCTTAACTGTAACCTGCCCAAGCAACAAAGACCTCTGAAGCTGAAACGCAAACAAACACCAATCACAACCAATGCGTCACATAGTTCACAACACCAGTGAGCCACCCAGCAACAGCCCCTAAGGCAAGACAATGTACCTAACACTTTAGTCATAGGTGACTCTATAGTCCGGCACACTGATGTCCCTCTCACCAGGTTGAATAAGGAGAAAATTACAGTCAGCTGCCTGTCGGGTGCCAGGATCCACCACATAACGCATGCACTCAAGTCACTCCACAACAAGTACAAATATGACTCTGTCATTGTCCATGTTGGAGTGAATGACTTGAGACGTACTTCCCTGGACTACATGAAAAGAGACATGGAAGAGCTCTCGGATCATGTGGCCCAGGCAGGTATGACCCTAGCCCTGAGTAGCATCCTGCCTTCACCCAGAATGATACCACAATATAAGGATAAAATGATTGACTTCAACAACTGGCTAAGCTTATGGTGTCATTCAAAGGGGATCCAGTATCTGTCTGCCTGGGATGACATGATTGACAGACCATGATGCTTTGCCAGAGATGGTCTGCACCTGTCGCCCCTGGGATTCAGGTTACTGGCTAAGGCTCTTGCCACCCCTATAGTGCCTTTTTTAGACAAACTTCAAAGGACAAAACCACCACCGTAACAGGTACAAGCATGCAAAATCTGAAGGTAATGCTACTCAATGCTAGAAGTCTAAACCTCAAAATGCACTCTCTCGAGGCACTCCTAAAAATGGAGAACATCGATATCTGTGCAGTAACTGAGACCTGGTTCAAGGCTCCAGAGAGCACCCCTGCAATACCAGGCTACAACTCTTACCACACTTTTCGGCCACCAAACCAGGACCGAAACACTAAAGGTGGAGGAGTGTCAATATTCACCAAGGATATTCACACCACCAGGCTAGTTGGCCAACACAATGTGTCTGAAATTCTCCAAGTGCAACTAACACTAGGTAAGACTGCAATCCAAATAGTAGCTTGCTACAGATCCCCCACCATACCCCAAGATTCTCACTACACCTTTCTAGACATACTGGAAAATATTAAGATAGAACCAAACACCCTAATACTGGGTGATTTTAACTACCCTGCCATTAACTGGCAAAACTATTCATGTCCCAACACCTTTGTGCAACGGTTCTTGGAATTCATAAATTCCAATGCCCTGGATCAACTAATCCATAGTCCCACCAGGGTCTCCAATATCCTAGACCTGGTCATTACCAACATGGGAAATCAATGCTCCATACCTATGGTCACCCCCTCGTTAGTCAGGTCTGACCATAAGCTAATCACCCTTAACATCCACATCCCACCCCCACCCCCAGTAAAGAAACCACCATAAAAAACTTCTCCAAAGCCAACTTCACGCTACTCAAGTCAGAAGTGACAAACTTCATAACACCCATGCAGATGGGAACTGAAAGTTCAACTGCTGAATCCTACACTAAGGCACTGTACGAGCACATCCACTCATGCATGAATCGTGCCATCCCAAATAGAACCAAAATGCTCTCATCCAAAATAAGGAAGCCAATCTGGTGGTCCCCTGCCATAAACAAACTTTACAACAAAAGGAAGAAACTTTTGCAGAAAAGAGGAAAATCCCAGGATGCAAAAACTCCCTTACTAGCCTCAGTAAGAAACTGAGATGCCTCATAAAATCCTCCAAAGCTAGTTACGAAAATAAAATTGCCAAAGATTCCAAAGACAACCACAAAGCATTCTATAACTATGTCAAGAATCTAAATGGCAATGCTCAGGTCTGCTCTGAGCTAAAACAGAATGGCATTAAATATACTGATCCAAAGGATATTGCCAATATCCTGGCAGATCAATTCAGTGCCAACTTCACCCCTCTCACCCCTAAATGGCCCATCTCAATACCGAAGATTGCCAAATTCCAGTAATAACGGCCACACAGGTACAAAACGCACTCTCTAAAGCCAAGAATACAGCATCCATGGGACCAGATGACATCCAGGGCTGTGTACTACATGAACTACAATATGAACTGGCACCTCACCTAAGTGTCGTGTTTAATCATAGCCTCACCTCAGGTTTCCTGCCCACTGAGTGGCGCAGAGCTAATGTTATCCCAATCCACAAGGGGGGATCCACCTTGGATCCCGGAAACTACTGTCCCATCAGTCTGACAAGCCTTATCTGCAAGGCCATGGAGCATATTATCATGGAACTTATAAACAAAGACATTGGCAACCTTCAAACACTGGACCCCACCCAGTTTGGGTTTGTGAAGGGCCGATCTTGTCTCCTGAACCTGATTGACTTCTTTGAATCAGTCTCCAGAGCCATGGACAAGGGTAAGGTGGTCCACACAGCCTATCTAGACCATGCCAAGGCCTTTGACACCATCCTTCACTCTGGTATCATAGATAAACTTACTAAGTTGGGCATTAATCCATATGTCACCCAATGGGTTGCTAAATGGCTTACTGATAGAACCCACACTGTAAAAGTAGCCGACTCCAAATCCAGCTCCAGACAAGTGACAAGTGGAGTACCTCAGGGTTCAGTCCTGGGGCTGCTCTTGTTTGGCATCTACTTCTCTGAAGTACAGGTCAACACTAAGGGACTCTGGCTAACAAAGTTTGCAGATGACTGCAAACTGGGAGCCATTATTGAATCCCCAAATGATGTGGATACTCTACAAAAGGGCCTTACAGAAACAGATGCTTGGTGCCAGAGCCATGGGCTCAAGCTCAATGTCAAGAAATGTATTGTTATCCCCTTTGGGAAAAAACATATATCCATGAATTACCATATAGGTGGCAGTACACTAAACACAGAAAGTGTGATAAGAGACTTAGGGACACAGGTGGACAGTGGTCTCACCTTCGATAACCACATCGCCACAACAGTCAGGAAATCCTTCTATGTGGCACACCTCATCATGAAGGGCTTTTCATCCAGAAAGAAGGAGGTCATTGTCCCACTGTACTCATCCCTCATTAGACCCATTATAGAATACAACACCCCATTTGGTATGTACCTCTCAAGACATCTGCAACAACTGGAAAGGCCTCAGAAATACCTCACTAAAAGAATCACAGGCCTAAAGCAGATGCCCTACGCTGACCGCCTTAAAAAACACCAGCTATACTCTGTCGCATATCGTCTACTCAGAGACGATCTCTGCTTAACATACAAGGCCATATCAAACCCAGAGCTGTTGGACATGCTACACTTAAAGAAATCCCAATCCCTCAGAGCTACATGCTCCAGGGATCTAAACCTTGTCATCACAATAAACAAAACATGCTGGAGGGATAGGTTCCTGACCCAGAGACTCCCCAGACTCTGGAATAGATTGCCCATACATGTCAAGCAGAGTGCCTCTTTGGACCTCTTCAAGAGGAACCTGTACAATTAGATGGGAGAAAGGAAATTCACTCCAGGGATCACGTCAGTCGCCCTGCTAGACAGGGGTCCAGGAAAGTAAATAATGTGGGAAGAAATAGCCAGGGAATTGTTATGGCAAGGCTTGTACAGGCCCTAGGACTGATAGCCTAGTACCAACCTATGAACCTATGAACCTATGAACAAGATAGAGCAAAATCCCAAAAAGGGAAGGCATCTCTGATCAGTATTAGCAAAAAACTACGGGCACTCATAAAATCGTCTAAGGGCAGCTTCGAGAGAAAAATTGCACAGGACACTAAGGATAATCACAAGGCTCTCTTTAATTATGTTAGGAACCTGGGTGGGAATTCCCAGATATGCTCAGAATTAGTCCAAAATGACAAAAAATACAATAAACCCACAGATATTGCCAACATCCTAGCTGACAGGTTCAGCGCAAACTCCCCCCCCCCCCCACCAAAAGGGCAAATATCTATCCCAGAAGAGTGCTGCCCCCCTGACATCTCAGATGCTCAGGTAAGAGCCGCCCTCTCCAAAGCAAAAAACACAGCATCAA